>NC_083768.1:13100481-13347981 GCF_963514075.1 Conger conger
CAAGCATCTGCCACATACCTGTAACTAATTTATTAACCAACTAGCTAAAGCTCACAGAGAAGTGAGAAATAAATTAATCTCAGACCCACTTTTATGTATCTTGGTTTGTGAGTGCATGTATGAAAGTTTCCTTTATGAAAATGATTCCGGAGGACACAGATATATCCCTTGGGAAAATAGGTGTCCTTGAGGATGAAGGTTTTTAGGTTTTTTTGTTGTTATCTAGGTCATGAATAAAGTGTATTTCAATGTACAATTTCCCCTAGAGTGTTAATGTACATCTTGGTCAACTGTTGAAGTCACCTCAGACTGGATTTTCTCAAACTAACATTTTGTCAGATAACTGGTATTTTTGCACTCCAGTAGCGGTTGCAGTTTTGCATTCTGCACAAGTAAAATACTCAAAGGAAAATGACATCCTGATGAAAATGAGCTCCACACAATACAGCATACAACCGTGCGCTCCCATTCCGTTTTACAGGGGAGCTTTCTAGAAACTATGGAAGGGTTTGCACGTCCCGTGTCCCTGTGTCTTAATTCACTTCCTGGTTCCTTCGTTACTGTGGCTTTTTCCGTGTTAGTATTCCGTTACACGTTTTCCCTTTTCCCTATTACGGGTCCACGCCCCCCTCTCCATATATTTATTTCCTCTGCGGTAATTGTCTCACCTGTTCCTCGTCGTCTCGTCATTAGTCTTGCTTATGAGCTCACCTGCCTTTGTGCTTATGTTCATTACTGGCAAGCGTTTATCGTCTGCTTGTCCCGTACCTGTTCCGAGTTTCCGTCTCCAGTCCTGTGTTGTCCCATCCTGCTCTTGTTCTCTTGCCTGCCTTACCTGTCCGTGTCCAGCCCTGCTCCAGTCCTCCTGCCCGCTTACCCATCTCTGTCAAAGCCCTGCTCCTCCCCCCTGTTCTCCTGCCACGCTTTGACTGATCTCCCGGTTCTGACTCCTGCCTGGCTGTGGACTTCGCCCTGCCCTCTCCGCATTGCTGTGGTTGCTTGGACTCGGTCGTTTTCTGGAGATTGACCAGTTTCTGTGAAACTCGAATAAAGCCTGCCATTTACTACATCCTGGTGTCTGCGTGTTGTTCCGATTGGTTCCCCAACAAGAGTGACCCCAATCACTTTTACAGTCGAGCTTTCTAGAAAATGCGACAGTACTCTTCTGATCACTTTTACAGTAGAGCTTTCTAGAAACTGAAAAAATAAGCTCCCAACTACTTTTACATTAGAACCTTCCAGAAACTGTGACAGTGAGTGACTGTTTACAGCAGAGCATTCTAGAAACTTCAGAAATGCTCTCCTGACCATTTGTACAGTAGAACTTATAGAAACCGCAAAAATATGCTCCCAACCACTTTTAGGTAGAACTGTTTTTTGCAAAACTTTCTAGAGACTGACAGTACGCTCTTCTACAGAAACCCCAAGAGCACCAGGCCTGCATTCGCGCCTCATTCATTAGAGCATTAGTGTAAAATTAGTGCACAGCGAGTAAGACCCATTTTAGCCGAAGCCACAGTCTGATGGCCAATCATAATTGCTCGAAATGTCAGCTCGGTGACCTCAGCGCCGAGCCAAACTAGAGCACAGGAAAAGCTGGGGTCTTTTTTGCGGCCAGCGAGACCTGCAGCTCTGCCCTCCCCCTTCCTGCTTATAAACTTTCGGAGGTCTTTCTTGTAAAACGCCGTCCCGCAAGAGGGGCTGACGCAAAACAAGAGCTATGAGGTCTGCGTAGTCGCTCTGAAACTTTCAGAACGCTCACAACCCCGGCGCTCAATCCCGCCCTTTTGACACACTGACTATAGCAGAGATGGTTCTACTTCTAAGGCTGGTTCAGACTCCATCGCTCGACGGAAATCACAGAGTGTTCGTGAACATTCAAACATTAATTTTAAATATATTTATGAAGCGTAAACCGAATGTCGCTGCGACCAGCGATGTCACCCGACGGAGAATAAACAAGCCTTTACCGTTAGCTTTAATTGATGCAAGCTTGGACTTTTGGTTCCCCGGGTTTTCAAGGATAACAACCGTTTCCAGAAGTACCCCACCATTGCTTCCAGCGAGCTTTCAACGCAGGGGTAGCCAGCGCTCTGACATCATCTGCAACCAATCAATCAGGTAGCTGGAGGTTAGGGAGGAGCAGAGGGAGGGGCGGGGGGGGGGGACAGAGCTGTAACAGAAATACAGTAGAGGGCACGTGTGGAATTCCGCCCGCAGGTTGCTGTGAGACTCAGGCGCTAACTTTCACATGCGCTCAAAGGCCCCTCCGTCCCGGAGCGAATGGGGAGGAGGGGGGTGGGCGGTGGGAGAATCATCAAAGCGCATCAGCAGGGCCTTGTGACTGGAGCCTCCCAGAATCCTCCTGTCACCTGATCCCCGATCCATCCGCTGTGCCCTCCTCTTCTGCCTCAAAACTAAAAACATCTGGGGCAAACACACATGTAGTAACCCGCCCGCACACACACATACACATGCGTGCACGCCCCCACCACCCCCATCGCCTGACTCATGCTACCACATCCCGATCCCCCACCCCCCCCCCTACCTGACTTTTGGGTGACCTGACTTTTGAGGCCACATGTAAAAATCATCAGCCCCACCACTCTTCCTACTAGAGCTTATTTTTCTTTTTTAGCAGTTAGTGGGGGGGGGAGGCGGTCCCAACTGACTAGCTCCCCACCAAAGCACACGCAATATTAATGTGCTAATGCTACAGGGCAGAAAAGCCTGCACAAGCTAGCGTTAGCCTTCGAGCAGAGTCTGCTCAGGTCTGCTGCGAGCACCACAAGCGATAAGACGTGCCGTCTGGGGCTTTTCCACCGGAGCAGAGAGAGTACAAACATCTGGGGTTGGCCTTATTTTCATTCTACCTCCAGTCTGTCTCATCACATTAACAATCTGCTGAAGTGATCAAGAACGCTAACTCCAATGTGAGCTCAGTCCGCACATAATCCTACCCGGCAACCATTTTGTAAGCAAGTCTCTGCCGCTATTCTACAGGTCCTCTGCTTTGAAACCATCTTAGAAACGGAATGAATGACCATAGCTACTGCCCACCATCTTGGTTTGACCCACTGTTCTATGAGGTTGATTTCTATGCGGCTTTGAGGCATTTAAACCCGAAACCTTTGCTGTATACTGTATTTCGAATGCTGCATTCTAACCATACTGCACCGCCAAACTCTCACCAACATGGTGGCGCCGAACACTCACTCATTCACCCGTTTGCACCGAGTCGCGAGAAGTCATGTTCTCACCTGCAAGTGGCACAGTACAACGCACACACACAGAGACGCACTTAAAAATCATAATAACATAATAACTTCTTTATATCATAGAATAGAGTGTAGGTTTTTACAGGTCCTCAGAGATAAGTAGACATGAAGCAGCATTGGGCTGTTGAAACTAATCGAATGCCAGACGGCGGGATTGAATTCCCTGTTGTGATCGGCCCGTTGAGATTCTCTCTTCATCAAGGCAGTAATGATCACACCCTCTCTCTAGACCGCGGGAGGCTTTGCAGGGCTGCTCGACACACTGGTTGTAATAGCCCCATTGCTACTAGCGCTCATATGCTAATAGAAGTCTCAGTTGACAGACACTCAAGAAGGCAACCTGTATAAAAACAAAAGAACATATGTAGGTATATAACCTTTTAAAATGGCGGGACCTGTTTCTTTAATTTGTATCTTTACTGGAAAGGAATTTTCCGGTCTATTATGAAAAAATTTGACAGTTGATTTTTAATAACTGCATTTAAAAAAATCTTTCATGATTCAGTGGTATCGCGAATGCGAAAAGTCATCCCATACAGCAAAATGATTAATGTGTCTGCAAACAGCTTTTTGTGATTTTTCTGCCAGATATTCACATCCTTAATACAGACCTCCTGGGTCTAATGATTTCCTGCTAATTCAGCCCGGCCTGCTTTGAGGTAAAGGACACACAATACCATTTTTACAGTCCTACTTTAGCCCAGATGATACCAACGATTACCGTTGAAATCTTGGGCACATTTAAAGATCATAAAGAGCTTTTCGTCAATGATAATCAGTCAGGCAAGGGCCTACACTTAGCTGCATGTTCCAAACATGGAACAAAGTCTTGCGGGAAGAATGCTGATGAATTTTGGAATTTAAGGTCTAAGCCAATGAGAAGGACTTCAAACTTCCAATGAAAACCGACTGGAACCACACAATTTTGTTGTTGCAGTTTCCTACCAGAACAAAGGAGAGTTGTGAGAGAAAGATGAAGCACTCAGGAATGAAAGGGTTGACAGAGTTTTGCAAAGAGCACATGCATTAACTGTGAAGATCCATTACATTACATTAATGGCATTTGGCAGACGCTCTTATCCAGAGCGACATACAGTTGATTAGACTAAGCAGGAGACAATCTTCGTATTGTGGCCACACCGGGGATCGAACCACCGACTTTGCGGGTACCAGTCATGTACCTTAACCACTACGGCACAGGCTGCCCCACAGATCAAAGATGATGTTGTACATCCCAGTGTTTATTTCTTTATCTTAACACCTCTGGCTAAACTAGCATCAACAATATCAAGTCTCGTAATACACACAGTGGTGACTGCAGGCTTATTCAGAAGTAGTCACACACAATTTTGGTCCACAAGTTCACTTCTTGGTGGGTTGGTGGTGGTGGGTCAACAGTTTGCTGCGCCCTACGACTTCAGTAAACCCGTCTGCAATTGTCACAGATCGTACCGTGCCACTTCAGAGGAAGTATACAAATTTCGTAATTCTGTATTTCAGAAAACCATAACCATGCAGAACTTGAATTATGTAACAGTCGAATAAGTGTGCATGCTTAGCCTTTCAGAATATTGTGTACCCTAAGTGTCATTTCTCAATAAGTAATGTGAAACTCAGTCCAAGTTCAGGGAAAATTTTTTCTGCATTCATAATACCTCCGCTTGCTTGGGGAAAAAAAACACACCAAGACTGCCTTCATGTCTGAAATGAGGAAGCGCAGATAAAAAGAGAAATGGCAGCGGTCAGAGTTTGGCTAGAACTCAGAGAGAACTTCATTCTCTCAGGCTGTCCCCAGCGAGGAAGCCAACCGTGGAGCGTCCAGCTCACGCGAAAATTCGGGTGCTGTCCTCCTGAAGCTCCGTGCTGCCAAACGCACGCACCTGGCTCCCCTTCGGACTCCCGGTCCTGCCCTCGATCCAAGGACGAACGCCTCGTCGACCCGACGCGCGCTAACCCCGGGTAATGACCGCTCCCTGTCGTCACATTGGCAGAGGAGCCGTATTGCCATCGCCCTCCCAGGTGCCAGCTCGCTCAGGCCATCAATCTGTGGACGAGCAGCTTATTGGAGACCCAGCTTCACAGTTGGGCTATGGTTGGACCAGCTGCCAGCTCGCCCCTTGGTGAGGAATTATTGAACAACCTGACAACCAGGAAATATTTAGATATCAGACAAATATTAGTTCACTCACAGAAATAAAGCAATAGAGGAGGTGCAATTTTTTTCTTCGAGGATCAAATTTCCCGAAATGTACACTGAAAGTACAGTACTGTTCTCTTTGGGTTCTCTTTGGGTAATTTTTTTTACAAAAAGGTACAAATTAATTGTGTATTGCCGGCTAGAGGTACAATTGTATAGGGCATTCCAGCAACAATCATTTGTGCCTTTATAGGCACTTTTTGTACCTTTATTTCCGAGAGTGTAGTTGTACAGTAGATTGGTGCTGTGCAGAAAGAAAATATGATGAAAAAAGTATCGTACTTGTACAATATTTGTACTCCCAACAACAAACTTAGTAGCATTTCAAGTGGATCTTTCTCAGGTTCAAACACAGCCATGGAACGCACGATTAAATAGCATTCAAATTTAAAATAAACCCATGTACTAAATCTTATCAAACCTGGAAGGAACAACCTGCTTCTCAAAGGGCTGACCACACAAAGATACAATGGAACCTTTCAGTTTCTAGAAATGTTGCAATACCAGAGCTAATAGAGTTGAATGGGAGAATCCCATGAACTTGTGAACTTTAGCCAGCCATCTTGAGGGGGAATGGCTATCCTACACTCTAGACCCAGGAGCTTCCAATATGTATTCCCCTGATTCAGCTACAGTGGCACAGATTTAATTTGTTAACTCATTGCCTCCCTACATAGTTTCTCTAATGAAGATTGAATTTATTTTTGACTCCAGGGCTAAGAGTGTTGACCAGGGCTGTTATCCTATTCCAGAAACAGGAAATCCATAACAACAAATCCAATCACAGGGCAACATTCCGCTTACTTCCTCTAGGAGTCTACAGTCCAGGCCAGCCCACTCTGCCAGAGAACAGGGTCCATCGTCTAGGGCTGTGGTACAGGGATTGGGCAGAGCAAAATCAGGACTGACATCATCTTCTCAGAATAAATCCCTTCCCATGACGACTCAATCACCATAACCAGTGCACACAAAAAACCAGTTGGACATATTTACCAAGGAAAGGTAAGCAGGTACGCATGCCACAGAATTTGGTTGCAAGTCCAGTTTTACTCGACACTGTGTACCCTGATCTTCTCTCTCTCGTCCAATCACAGAGGCGTAGAGACAGAGCTCACCTCAAAGTGTTTGGGCCCTCAGTAGCACCTTGCTCTAGCTGCCCAGTCCTGTTCTGCAGAATGTGAGCCTTTAAAGGCATAAGGGTCTCGGCTGCAGATTAGTCTGTAAAAAAAAAAAAAACACTTTGCAAGATAGAAAATAATTGAACTAAAATAATTTTAAAATAAAATGAATAAATTAATAAATAAATAATTATTTACTTCATAAATAAATAATAGCTTGTAAGCGCAACAAGTGCTAAGTCAGTGAAATTGTCACTGTGATCCCATTCCTGATTTTGTCTGGATAACTTGCAGAATGTTTAGATATTGGCTTCCTGAAAGAGAGAGAGGGAGAGAAAGAAATGGACAAGAGACAAGAGAGAGTAAGAGATAAAGGGAGCGAGAGAGAGTAAGAGACAGAGAGAGAGACTCGCTGTATGACAGGTGAGGTTGAAACGGAGGTGCACTTCCTTCTAAAATGTGAAAAATACAATAACATTAGAGAAAAATATTTTTATGAATTTTAAAAACATATCCCCAACTTTCTCCATCTGGAAGAGAGCAACCGACTGCCGGTAGTCTTGGGGGAGGGACCAACTGCACATATTGCAGTAAAATATGTGTCTGAATGTCACATACTCAGAGACAGTGAGTGACAAAACAAACATAAAATTCTACAATTCACAAACACACACACACACAGACACATATTGACATAGAATTGACCTGTTATATAAACTGTTATTATTTGATTAGCTTGTTATTAGTATGTTAGAACAATTTGTATCTAATTATATGTATATGTGTATGTATGTGTATATACGTGTGTATGCATGTGCATGTATGTGTGTGTATATATATATATAGAATTATTATTGTGTTAATCGTTAATTGTGTTATTATCCTGTTTTTATATGTAATCATATTCGTGTGTTATTTTCACCTGTTTTAACATGTTCCTTGCCATGCTTTGGCAATACAAATGCAAATTTTGTCATGCGAATAAAGCAATTTGAATTTGAATTTGAATTTGAGAGAGAGTAAGAGACAGAGACAGAGAGAGAGAGAGAGAGAGAGAGAGAGAGAGAGAGAGTAAGAGACAGAGAGAGAGAGTGAGAGAGAAGGAGGGGGTGAGAGATAGAAGGAGGGAGCAGCATTTTCTTAAATCTCATTAGGAGCACACACTCACATAAGCACACACACACACACACCTACACACACACACACGCACACACACACACACGTGCGCGCACACACACGTACACATGCTCACACACGCGCACACACACGCGCACACACACACACCTACACACACGCGCACACACACATGCACACACACACACCACACCTACACACATGCACACACCTACACACGCACGCATACACACACACACACACACACACACACATACACACACACACACACACACACACACATACACACACAGGGAATTCCTCTAACGGGAAGCAGGCGGCAGAGTGCCAGGCAGGGAAAGCTGTCTGGCTGTGCTCCTGTTCCCTGGGCCATGGCCTGACGCAGTCGATAATGAGATTAAATAAATGATAGTCTGTCTCCCCCTTTAATTGAAGATTAGCTGATAAAGATGTACAATGCTTGTAGAGGATATGCTATTTGCGTGCACCTACGCATGTTCGCCGGGCAGGAAATATGGTCGTTTGGCATTGTGTGGTGAGAAATGGAAGAGGGAGAACAACAATCAAGGCAAGAGCTGGCTACATTTGGGCCATCTATCAACGTGTCCTCGGTTATAGGGAACAAACTGTTGTGTCTTATAACAGGAAAAAGCCATGCAACTGCACACCACAGCACAGCCGAGTACACCAGGATTATTAATGAAGAGGAGAATAGAAAACTATCAGAACGGGTGAGCACTTAGGGGACCAGACGAGTAACCAACGTTGGGAATCCCTGAAAGCTTCTTCTGATTCATCTGGTGAAGAGGACCGGAAAAGGATCAAGAAATGCGGAGCTTGCATGGGTGTCACATCCTCAAACCTGACTTCGTTTGACTTTGAGGCACATAACCCATTCTGAGACCAGATTCAAGTTAAATTAAACCTTTTTCTTTTACGAAACGCAAAAATGCTGGTCAAAGACAAGAAACAATGAGTCCAGTAAGTAACCAATTAAAAGCATCTGAGTTACTAAGCACCCGAAATAAGTGCCAAGAACACTAAAAATATTGAATCTCTTTTAATGGTTAATGTACCATCGATGCTTCTCATTCACACTCACACACCAACGGCAATAGGCGGCCATGCAAGGCACCGACCAGCTCGTCGGGAGCGTTTAGGGGTTAGGTGTCTTGCTCAGGGACACTTCAACGCACCCTGGCCGGGATCGAACCGGCAACCCTCCGACTGCCAGACGACTGCTCTTACTGCCTGAGCCAATGTCGCCACCTTAACAGCATTTGCATATGTCGCTGTTACAGCGGAAATATGTAAATAAGTCTGTTTTATGTATTCAGGTCAGCAGTTTCAATTTTTTTCACTTTAGTCATTTTTAAGTAATAGTCGTAGCAGTAGTAGTCATTTTGAAAACAGAATCTTAGTGTAGGTATGTAGTATACAGTGAGTAACTTAGTCCACTGAGATGGAAAGTGCAGTAGCAATGGAAAGATTATTACTAAGAAATGTTTTACAGGAAAATGCAAAAAATACTGGCTGCAGCAGAGACGTCAGGTGACACAGTCAGACTCAAGTGTCCTTGAGCTGACCCCTAAAATGCTCCTGACAAGCTCGTTGGTGCCTTGCATGGCAGCCAATCGCCGTTGTTGTGTGAGTGTGTGTATGAATGGGTGAATGAGAAGCATCAACTGTACAGCGCCTTGGATAAAGTCACTATATAAAATGCCAACCATTAAAAGGGGCTAGCGAGACTATATAAAATGCCAACCATGTCAGACTCCAGTGACATAGTGCTTCAAGATGTGTAGTTCTCTACTGTTCCAAGCAAAGGAGAGACTGAGTGAATACGCACTGAGAGACTGAGTGAATACACACTGAGAGACTGAGTGAATACACACTGAGAGACTGAGTGAATACGCACTGAGAGACTGAGTGAATACGCACTGAGAGACTGAGTGAATATGCACTGAGAGACTGAGTGAATACACGCTGATAGACTGAGAGGCTGAGTGAATACGCACTGAGAGACTGAGTGAATACGCACTGAGAGACTGAGTGAGTGAATACGCACTGAGACTGAGTGAATACGCACTGAGAGACTGAGTGAATACACGCTGAGAGACTGAGAGAATATGCACTGAGAGACTGAGTGAATATGCACTGAGAGACTGAGTGAATATGCACTGAGAGACTGAGTGAATACACACTGAGAGACTGAGTGAGTACACACTGAGAGACTGAGTGAATACGCACTGAGAGACTGAGTGAATACACACTGAGAGACTGAGTGAGTACACACTGAGAGACTGAGTGAATACACACTGAGAGACTGAGTGAGTGAATACACACTGAGAGACTGAGTGAATACGCACTGAGACTGAGTGAATACGCACTGAGAGACTGAGTGAATACGCACTGAGACTGAGTGAATACGCACTGAGAGACTGAGTGAATACGCACTGAGAGACTGAGTGAGTGAATACACACTGAGAGACTGAGTGAATACGCACTGAGACTGAGTGAATACGCACTGAGAGACTGAGTGAGTGAATACGCACTGAGACTGAGTGAATACACACTGAGAGACTGAGTGAGTGAGTACACACTGAGAGACTGAGTGAATATGCACTGAGAGACTGAGTGAATACACGCTGAGAGACTGAGAGACTGAGAGACTGAGAGACTGAAAGACTGAGTGAATACGCACTGAGAGACTGAGTGAATACACACTGAGAGACTGAGAGACTGAGAGACTGAGTGAATACACACTGAGAGACTGAGTGAATACGCACTGCAAACTGCAATAAGCAGGTGGAGTTTGAGGCCCACTCAGATTATTTCACTCACAGCAGTATCTGAGCAGATTGATACATCCCATCCATCCGTTATCGGACCTGGCGAGGATGGCATTTTTTTGATATGCGGTTGTTTGAAAACAAAAAAGAATCATCCTTTCACTGTTTGGCGGGCCTTGTTCTGCAGTCTCAGTGCTAACATACTGCTCCCTCTTTTTTTACAGTGTCATGCAATAAAATCCAGCAATCATGGACCTGTCAGTGTTAAAAAAAAAAAGAAGATCGCTGTTTGTTTACTGACAAAGATGCTAACTCTGCAGGAAACAAATCTGACACGGACATCTCTATATCGGCTATGGCAGGTTATCCATTTACAGAGTGAAGGTGCGAGTACCTCAGCTTTTCAGGAAATGAACTGCACACAAATAACCAGGGACCACAGAACATACATTCACATGGATGGCCAGAAAATGCAACCCCTGACGCATTTTAAATCTCTCTATAACAATATGTTGGCTCAGCATTATAACATTATGAGAATGTAGTGTATTGGTTAGAGACCGGCTATTTCTAAGGTTCTAAGATTTCCAACGAAGGACAGATATGCCCAAAAGTAATTGTTTCAATCAATAAAAGTTGCAAGCAATATCTATTCATAGATCATTTATTTATATACAATATATAAGAAAAAGGTGTTTTTTGAATTTCCTTTTTATTAAGCTGTGCCTGAATCCTGCTTGAAGATCTGTGAATGTGTTATTTATTGGGGGTGGTTAGGGTTAATGTTGGTGGGTTAAATGCGCTAGTATGAACTGTACACTGTATCTATGTTGTATGTATGTATCGAAGATACATACATACATACATACAAGCTGCAAGCGCAACAAGAGACATGATGGATGTGTTTAATTTTTGCCTTTTGCATGTCTCCAGCTCCTGTGGTGTACATCGTCTGGTAGGCAAAGCTTTATTCTCATAAAGGAAGAGAAAACATTCACATCCATGTCTCAGGGGCCGACTGAAAGCTTTATAAGGCAATGATCGGTGGGCCCCCTTCTCTCCTTTCCCTTCCCATGATCCCCTTCATCACCGGGCTGTCATTGGTCCAGCCTCATCTTGTTTGAATTCAAATCGATTTCAATGCACAAGATGTTAAACAAAAAAAAAAAAAATGTATATAAAAAAAACCCAAAACCACCATTTCCGATTGGTTAATCCTTAGTCAAAGTGATACTACTGAACGGAGTGGATGTTATTTTCAGTCAGATATTGAAACCAGAAGATGGTCGTGAGCAGAGGTGCGAAATGAGTAAAAATGCAAACGCTGCATCAATAACTCAGATACCAATAAATGTGCTACCTCGGTTGAAAGAAAGGCAGTTACATCTGAACCGTCGGGAGTGTCAAGAACGGCAGACACCCTGCCAGCTTCATAAAATAAGCCAATTTAAAATTTGAAGTCCGTTCATTTGAAAACTGAGATCCTGCCAATAAGGTGTGACTTATGTGACGGTCTTTCTGCACAAGGACTAATATGCAATTAGGGCCCACTCCAATGGACCCATTCTTCTGTGCAGAGAACCGACTGGGTTATCAGATCTCCATGTGGGCTGTCATTTTAACGGCGCTTGTATCATGATTAGTGAATGTCCCATAAAAAGGCCAGACATTTTGGCAGATGCAGCATTCATATTGGAGCCCTCTCTTGTGTATCCACGAAAAGCAGTTTGCAGATGAAGCTTTGCTCCATCGACATAAGGAGAAAAAAAAAAAAAGCTGAGTGCAACGGAGAAGGAAAATGATTTTAATGTGGTGTTAAATCTTTCTTTATATGAAGGACTGAACGATGCTCGCATGCTCCCAGCTCCCGAGTGCTACCCCCTAACAGCTCTTCGTTAATACCCTCAAGAAAACTTTTGTAATTCTGCTAATTGCTATAAACCAGGTTCACCTTTTCCGACTTTTTTGGAGTGCGTGTTCAATGTTTGTGTGAAGCTTTTTGCACAATGCTTTAAACGTTTCACCATCACGTATCTAAAACTTTTCATATGAAAGTGTACACAAGTGAAAATGTAAGTACGGTAGACGCAAATCAGCCTGTGCCCCCACTCACTGCCCACCGAACACACAATGTTCTCACAATGTTACTGCCATGTTGTGGCAATGTTATAACACTGAAAAACATGTCAGTAACAATAGGAGGACTCTCCCCACTGTGTGAGTCACACTACCATAGCATGAAGTAAAATATAAATACAATAACCTATTAAAATGTTCTAAAAGGTGTAGCCTGGTTTAACGATTGCCATTTTAATATTTATGAAAATGACCAAACTTGCATAGTCATAAGCAAATCAACAAGATCCTACTGTAACCATAAAATAACTGGACAAAACAAAATTTCTTCAATGCACTGCAAAACAAATCTCTTAATGTCTGTCTGTTTTTTGGTCTTTTGGCAATGAGGCTTAAGAGACTTCATATATACACGCTCAGATGGACCCGTTTCTCGGTTTTTGCAGTGTACGCACATTTACCGTTAAGGGACTCCTCCATCTCCATCCCCCACAAAAGCATTTGCATCTCTACAGAAATCCGGAGTTTTCGCCTCAATTTCCCTCACAATACCATAGGGGTCTTGCTGATGTTTTGTCTTGCCTGCATACCTACACGTGCAGTACCCTCAGGCCCTGTTCCTCCTCCGTATTCCTTTACATTTCTCTTCACAATACTCTTTTCTTCATTTTTTTTTCTCTACACGGAGTCTACTGGGGGAACGGTCTGCAACCGTCGAAAGCCTTTGCCCTAAGATCTGTCCTCTGTTCTTTTTAAAATGTCTTAGAAAAGGTATCATTCCTGCTTGGTGCACAGCCCATACTGAGAGGAATAGCCTTTCTGTGACAGGCCTGCACTCTGGTTTTGGGCTTGCCGCCCAAACCATGTACATTCTCAGGTAGGCTGCCTTAGCCTGACCTTTGGATGAGGCGCTTAACCATGTTTACACCACACAAAAACCTGTGGAAAATACACAAGGATTCAGGTCTTCTGTTGAACAAAAAGGGTTTGAAAATGCAAAATGTACAGTAATGCATGATTATAAATGCATGTATGACAATACAAATATTTGTGAAATCCCCTTTCCTTTTGGAAATTGTGTGAATTTGTTTATTCAAAATAACAGTAGAATTTTGCTTCCGTTGCTTCCACACATTCGCTCAGTATCCATTTACAGTGCCAGGTACAGTATTTACTGAAATAACTCCAGTTTACATGCTTCAAACATAACTTATATCATATCCTCATATTTTAACTGATAAATTCATTTTAATTTTATGTATGCATAACTTTTGCTTTGCAACAATAGCTGGTGAAGCACTATGGGTTTTGAAGCAGCAGTTGTGTTTTATTTTTTCCATTGCACACTCATACAGTTGTCACCTTATTACTTACAGTAAGCAGAATAGTCATGCAGGACCTTATGGTTGATTTATCTCATTAAAATTCCCCTTCGACTTCAGCCCAACTGCTTGTCGTGTCGTTTGCTACCAGGGGAATTCACAAAAGACATTTCAAAAAATGAATCATTAACTCTAACGAACAAGCACACTCAGACTACCCTCAAAGAAATGAACAAATTAAGCCTGCAGGAATAGGTAGTAATTTTGGCAAGCTGCATACGCTGGCAATGAATAGCCAAGGCTAGCACTGCTAACCACTTTAGCCCAGGTGACCACGCAAAGGTAGGTATATTTTTAAATAGAACACCCTGAAACAAGCATAAGACACTATTAACTCAGATTGGTCTGGCACCTAGAGCTAAGAAACTCTCAAACACCAGGTAAAGACAAGCCGCTTTACACAAATTAGTGTAAGACAATTCCTTCCTCGTTCATTCCCAACAGCTGAGTGGACAAGAGGATGTTCCCCAAATCTGCTCTCAGTGACTAATTAACAGCGAGACACTGATCAACAGCTGATCCACATAGCCCTGTAATCAACCAAGTCCAAGGAATCTTGAACTGCACACAAAAAAAATAGAAATATCAAAGTGAAAATGAAATTAAATTAACTGAAGGAAACTAGCAAACACAGGACATGGGTGGACAATTGCAGTCCTGGAGGACCAGTGAATATGCAATCATTTAACCTGTCGAATTGAGCTAATAGTCTGTGAACACCAACACCAGTTCACTCTTTGTTTAGATCACAGAGAAATAATTATAGGGACGCAAGATCAGTCTTTGGCTGTCATTCATGAAACATTGTTATGTCAGATGTTGTAAATGCTGGGGCTAATTAAGTAATTAATATCCAATTTGGTGCATCTGGACATCTTACCCTGATGCCAATGAGTTGAGTGCATGCTGGTATATAATTGTGTAAACGCGGCTATTGGAGAAATTGCATTACTTATATCCATGTGTACGCAATAATCTAAATACTGGCATAAACTGATTACTCCCGATAATCAGGGTATTTCTGCACATGTAAACACCATTAGCTCTCTCTCTCTCCTCTCGCTCCCTTTCTCTCTACCCCCTCTCTCTCTTCTCTCTCTCTACCACACTCTCTCGTCTCTCTCTCCCCCTCTCTCTCTCCCCTCTCCCTCTCTCTCTACCCCCCCCTCTCTCTCTCTCTCTCTCTCCAGACAGTTGCTGCAGGCCACAGTCAGCCTGCTCTCTGGTTCCTGACCCCTCCGTCTGTGTGGCTTCAGGACACACACAGCACACATAAAAACAAAGACAGGAGAGGCTCCCCACGCATGCATTTTTCCTTTTTCTGAACCCTCTGAAGCCCTGAAGAAAACAGGAGGTGAAAAATATGTTAATCTGGAACATATAGAAACACTAATCACATATAACATAACAGATAAAATCAGCTGAATGCGAACATTCTATTATTATCACTTCCCTACGAGATTAACATGATCCTGCTATGAAACTTATATGGTCCACTAAATCTAGGAAAACATTCACACACTTTTTTTAACACAGGTGTGACTGAAAGCGTTTTATTATTAATTTATTGTTACTGTGTTATTTTAGTTTTGGTCAGTTTTCCATAGCTAGAGCTTCATCAAGCTTCCTAATGCAGTTTTGATTGGCTGATCACAGAATGTAAGTGTGCAGTGTGCCCACAGGCTGACAACGGAGCTATTGCTGCGGCTTAGGCAGTAACTTCAGACACACGTGCCAGGTTTGTGCGTGAAGCTCGTGAAAAACTGTCTCGGGTTGTCAAGGCTCACAGAAACCCTTCATGGTCACAGTTTTACGTCAAATGTAAAAATCCTTTTTAAAAAAAGAAACTGGAACACAAATAGATCAGTCCCATCAACTGAAGTGTAGATCTGGGCTTGGTATGGGACTGCTTGCGTAGCTGCTTCATCATGAAACACAAACTCAGCTCTCGTTATTTCATTCTTGAGACCGAGATGTCTTTTGGGAAAGGTTTTGTTGTTACCTACTAATTCTTGTCTGTGTACTCAAAAGAGCTTAAACACACTACTGTGAGCTTCAGACAACAATTGTCTGAACAACACTCCATTGAATTTAACCATAACTGTGTCTGCAACAGTCTAAAAGCCAGTGCAAAGTTGTTTTGAATTTTTAAGACTGGGAAACTGACTGACACTGAAATTGAAACTGGACGAAATGAACTCCATCAGAACGTTGCAAGAAAATACATGGCATCTCTCTGAAACCATGTATGACATGAAAGGAAACAGGACTCAAGGCAAGGTGATAAACAGTAAATTCATTCTGGGAGCATCAACAGCACGCAACTTCACACCTTTTCTGAAATTGCGCTTTGTAGTTCATCTGAAATTAGGCCAGTGACCAGTCATTAACACCGTACAAATAAATGTTTCAACGAAACAATTTGCAGTCAGACCCCTTCAGTGACCGGCTGAGCTTCTGTGGACACGCTCTGGCAACCACGTGCCCTTGCAGGTTCTCCATTAATAATGTAATCTGCCACTTTCTCACCCGAGACACCACTCAGTTCCTCTCATAATTTCTCGTCTGGACGATTGCAAAACAGGGTATGTACCATCAGGCCACCGCAATTGGAACACTGCTGCTTGCCTGGACCAACCAAGACTCCTTCAAACCATGAAACTTTTTACCACTTATAGGCCTTTCCCGAACCTAATTTTGTACTGGCCGGCGCGTTCAGACCGAAAACACATTGGTTCAGAACCTGAAAAGTTGGTTCTCAGCTGGAACCAAAAAATAGTTGGTTTTTCCATGCGAACCATGACATCGTCAGTGGGCGTGTCATATTCCGCCTGCCTCCGTTGATGATGGAGGGTGATGAAAGTTTGGTTCTGCTTAAACTGGTATGGACGGGGGCTGGTTCGCCAGAAAGCACCAAGGTTCTGAGACTCCAGAACGGAACCAGTGGCTTCTGGTACCTTCTTGCATTCAATTCAAATCCCTCTTCAATTCAAATCCCTCCACTGGATTACCAATCTCTGAATGAGACTGGCCTATTCCTCTCTTCTGGCAATCCAACCACATCTCGTGACCGTTATACGGTTCTGTCTGCGTTCTGAGCAGTTTGGAGATATTGAGCTTCAAAGCTTTCACATCCTAACACAGCAAAAGTGATATTCAGGGCATCTCTTCATAGATCAAAATGAAAGTACTCGGAATGTACACTATCAAAATCCTATCAAATTTCCCTATAAACAACATATTTATGACATCAACTCATTTTTGACATCAGCTAAATGTCAACCTCTCCAAACCCAAAGGCACGTTCACCAGCTAATTTCCATTGATGTCCAAAATCCCACATTTTCAGAATACACCTCAATTCATGTCTTGATGAAAAAGCAAACCCTTCTCTCTCCCCTTTATTGTGCTAATCTCAACAGAGGCACTGTTCTGAAATGTTGCCTATCTCTAGGTGTAGCTGCTTTTGTTTCCGTATTACGTTCACTGTTGAAAGGAGCGTAAACTTAGGTCAACTAGAAATGTGAAGGGCTTTGTCACTGTACATTGAAAAAATTTGCGATAGCATTATCACGATTGGTTTTATTTATTTCCTGCTGTTCCAAGGCAGTTTTGTTTTTTTTTGTTGGCAAATATTTGAGGTACAATTAAGTTGTGTTCAAATAGGCCGGGAGTATTAGTCTGAGTTCCTCAGTCCACAGGAACCTACAGCTTCCTGCTCAGGAACCTTTGCCACCTTTGGGC
This sequence comes from Conger conger, assembly GCF_963514075.1. NCBI lineage: Eukaryota > Metazoa > Chordata > Actinopteri > Anguilliformes > Congridae > Conger > Conger conger. The sequence goes on from NC_083768.1 coordinate 13,118,203, forward strand.
GACCGAGACATGGTATCTCAGTGGCATCAATATGAGGCTTTTTAGTGTTTACCACTCTCGTTCTGACTCTGGTTCCTTTGTCGGCAGCGCAGAGCAGGCTGGGGCAAAAGGAAAGGTTTCGGCTGCAGGACCAGGGTGAGGTCGGACGGGCGGTGACGGTGTGGGAGTGAAGGTGTGAATATCTGTAGGTTTCGCATTCATAAACCTCTGGGGAGCCGACCCCACCCTGCCTCCACCCATTAGGTGCGGAAGGGGAGGGAGGGAGGGAGGGAGGGCGTGACTTGGGGCGGGTTGGGGGAGCGGGATTCGGTCGGGGACTGCAGACAGCTGGCGCTGGTAAACAAACAGAGGCTGTAGAGCCCGGCTGACCCAGAGCAAACAGAGAGAGGGTCAGCCGGCCTAGCCTCTGCCTGATACAGCACAGCTCCAGCACACACTATCCCTCCACACAGCAATAATAATCATCATCATAATTATATTAACCGGAACAAAAATAGTAACAACAATAACAACAATACGAATAAGAATAACAACAATGATAATAATCACAATTATATAAACAATAATAAAGATAACACCAATAACAGTAATAATACAAATAATAATAACAGTAACGCAGCGGCCTGTAGCGTAGTGGTTAAGGTAAATGACTGGGACATGCAAGGTCGGTGGTTCTAATCCCGGTGTAGCTACAATAAGATCCGCACAGCTGAGGATTGTCTCCTGCTTAGTCTAATCAACTGTACGTCGCTCTGGATAAGAGCGTATGCCAATAATGTAATGTAATGTAATAATAATAAAAATAATAATAATATCAATAATAATACAAGTAAACAGCATCATCATCTGTTTCCTAACTATTTTCTATGTTTTTCTTCATTCTTGTTCCACTTTTATTATTTCTGAATAAGCTTTGGCAGCATAAGTGTATACTTGTCAGGCTAAACGAAAGCAAACATTTTTCATTTAAATTGAGAGAAATAGACAGAAATATTTGGAGTTTAAACTCCATATGAAAATTAACTGGGTGGGCATGCTGCCAAAAGAACTGCGCTGTGCTTATCAAATATTCTGTACACTTTTTTCAAACTTTAAAACATTTTGTAACAGAAGGACTCGGCTCACAAACCTCTCCACCCCCTAGCTGAACTAGATTTTTCTGAATTTAATATAAGGGCAACTTTGTTCTTTTTTCCTCTCTCTGTTGTGGAAACTCCCCTCAGAAAAAAATGTACAGGAAACCCTGTGATAAGGAATGCTTCTTACTGAGTTTTATTACTTGCTTTGACTTCAAAATAATAATATTACTCATGACTGTGGACTCCTTTGTGTAAGTGGAAAGGACACATTAGTGAGAAAGGCCCTGGAGTCATCGCAGAAGTGGATGCTGACAGATTTCTAGGTAATGAGGGCAAAACAGCATAATTATAGATTAAACAGTTACTGTATAAAAAGTAAAAACAGAGGTGTTTTCTGTTTGTTTTACTCCTTGTAATGAATGAATGTTTTGGACATGCTTTCAGCTTAAAAATGTTAAACTTTTTTTTTTAAGGAAGTTAAAGAAAACAAATTATGAATAACCATACTGTAATCAAATAATGACCAGCCATCTGATCAAATGTAGCAGTGTTTACTTATTTGGTAATTCATAATTTAATTGTTGCTGATTTTGTCAAATTCTTCACCCAATTTGGTACCTCAACCCTTTGCTACAACACTGTTTATTTAAATCGTCTGTGTACACTAACTGAGGACTTAATTAGACACACCTGTACGCCAGCTTGTTAATGCAAATATTTCATCAGCCAATCATATGGCAGCAACTAAAGGCATAAAAGCATGCATACATGGTCAAGAGGTTCAGCTGCTGTCCTGACCAAATGTCAGAATGGGGAAGAAGTTTGATCTAAGTGACCGTGGAATGATTGTTGGTGTCAAACAGGGCGGTTTGACTATCTTAGAAACTGCTGATTCATTGCGTTCTGGGGTGTATGAGGAAGCTGATTAAGAGCATTACTTTGCGGTAAAGATCAAGTTTACAGTACGTTTTGTGAGCCGTGGCTTTGCAGACTCTGAAGAGGTGATGACGGAAGAAGAACCAGGAGGATATGTCCTACGCCCAACAGAGCTGCTTAACGACAAACTGAATGAAGATCATTTTAAACCACATCGGTCATGCTAATATACACCATTCACAGCAATGTTACCGATGTTAGCTAAGTATTAGCTGCCTTGCTATCCACCCGACTATAGCTCGTAATGGAATTTTTTCCGAAACACAAGGTGACTGTAAGCCGGGCTTACATTGAATTAGAGTGGAACACATAGACCCCCGGTCACAGGAGCTACATTTAGACCCCGGTTATAGAAGGAGGAAATCCGACTCGGGGGTTCATTGATTACTGGAGGGGACGAAAGCAAACATTTCTCAGCATTGCGTGGGACACATCCGCTGCCTGCACTGCCTACGGAGCTGATGGGACTTAATGAAAGCAGGCAGGGCCTTCAGTGGGAACAGCCTCAACCTGGGGAGAGACTGCAGCAAGCTGGGCGGGGGCACCCATGTACCCTGCCCTGGGGCCTGGCACCCATGCGTAGGAACGGGTATCGTTAAGATTTTTCCAATACCATCGCTGAAACTATAGTTACTTTTCAAATGGTACCGGTGCCGAAAGGGTACTTGATACCTTCTTGATACCAGATACCTTCTTTAAAATGAAAGGTAAACATAAACACTGACATTAAACATTAACACCTTTACTGCTACAGCACACAATTAGAAAAAGAGTGGGAGGTCAACAACCAGCAACAAAATGGCCAAGACTTCCAGAGTGGACTAACTTAAAGGAGTTTTCGACGTTTAGTTTAACGTTAGCTTAATAATGTTAAACTCGGGTCAAAATGAAGTGCAGCCCCTCGGGGAGGAACAGCGATGCACTTTGGGATGAGGCAACATCAGGTGAATGTTCCCGCTCTCTCTCTTTCCAGGAATTTGCCCCGGGGGGAGGGGTGTAGCCAAAAATGAGCGGTGTCACGGCACAAGGCCGCTGTCCTCTCTGTTAATGACCCCGTCCTGAGCTGTCTGCCTGCCAGAAAATGAAGGTAACCAATTAACAGGGTTAGGTGTCTCCATAGAAACCTTTTCTTTATGCGGACGGTCACATGAGCTGCCCTCCTACCTGAGACAACTTCAGGTTTTTTGCATGTGACAGCAGTCCAGATTTAATATAACTGTGTCTTTAATATTTGATTAAAAAGCTAAATATTTTCACAGCTCAGTTCACATGTCAGCAGTCCTGACTAAATATTTAAGCTCATTACCCTCTCCTGAATACCAAGAAGAGTTGGTGACAGAATTCAGAGACTCAGTTGCTTCTGTCGAATAATATATACAGTGAGGGTTCCTCATAAATCCAAAGGATATTTCTATTCTATGAGATCATGCAGATGTTTTTGCTTTCATTGATGTTGGCCCAGTGTTTAGCAATTAAAAAGACATATATGGATGATATATGGATCATTGGAAAGGGCTCATTTCTGACAGCGAAGCGCCCATGAATGATGAAGCTAGATCCACGGTTAATGTTTGCTGAAAGATGGCGGTTTAATACTAATGTGGGAACGTGTGGGTGTGGAGCTAGCGCTGTTGACAGGCCACTAACGGAATGAAAGTGATCTCATGAAGAGGGCCTGGGATGTTGAAACACTCAAACTGCAAAAAGCATTCTTGGGATTGTAGAGACAGGGGCCAGTGCACTGACATGCCCGTTGCAGAAACTATGCGGTGAAATGTTCAGTGATAAATCAACTTTTACCTACCGAAATCATACTGAATGTACACTCTCAGATGGTACAAAAACTGCCTAAAAAGGTGCAATTGCTGCTGGGGTGATACACTATAGGTGCATAAAATTCTACCCCTCACAGCAATATATGTATATAATTTTTTTTTTTTTTGCTTGAAAAAACATACTCATTTGAATCCAAAGAGAACATTCCTGTACTTTCAGGGTAGATTTGGGAAATTTGATCCTTGATGAACAAAAAGGTACCTTCTGTGCTATATTTCTGAGAGTGTACTCTGTTAGCGCTGAATTAACACTGGCCATTTTGCTCCATAACCATCACCCGCCTCATCATGCAATAGTGACTCTGTCTGATCGACTGGACACTTGTAGCCTCACTGTGCCGGTGACTGCCCAGCTCAGCTGACGGACTGCCGAGTTTAACACATTGGTGGCCGGGGGCCATTCGCAGGCCCGTCCGATCCTCACTTACGCTAATCCCAGCTCCCCCAAACCGGCAGAGGACATTTTAGTCATGGGACTAATCAACAGATATTACCAGGCATGTGCAAATTGCGGGATGAATTTGATTAAGGGATAATGAGATGTTTAATGATAATACAGAGGAGGGAGTGCTGAGCTGGCCCGGCTTCACACAGCTCCAACGTGCGTCTCCCCGACAGCTGTTCCACAACGCTGTGCCATGTTCGGAGAGGTTAACACCAATCTCACTGAATTATGGCTTCAAGGTTTTGGAATCAAATAAATTTGAGCTGATGCCCAGAACGAGAAGGACATCGAGGATCCAGGCAGCTCCTTGTTGCTTAGTAACAGATAGAGCTGTCTCTCCGTGTAACCCAGACGTTCAGATTTTGCTGAGCGCGTTATTCGGATTTTTTTTACTTGAACTGACATAGTTCAAATCGCTTGAGAATATTCATACGGCACGCACCTACATGAATTCAGGGTAGGGTTCAGATCTGCGTGTGAAATGGAAAGAAACAGGGAAAGAGGTTTAACAGCGAAATAATTACAGCATAAATTACAAAAAAAAAAAGTATTATTAAATATAACAAATCATACCATTAATGTGGTAATGTGCTTGCATTATACATGTGAGATTGAAAGTTAGGCTGTCACTAATGTGCATATAATTGCATTATACAAAGTGGAGAGAGTCAATGTAATATAAAATTACATTTTGTTCCTAGTCAGAATTAGCTGCCTCTGGACAATATGAACTCCGGACTGAAGAATTTGACATGGTAGATGATGTCTTTGTTTTCTCATCCCTAGAGGTGCAGTATCTCCGGGAGGGAAGGCTGTGTCTCGTACAGAGTGTCCGGATCTCGGCTCTGGGGCTCTGCCATGTTCCCGCCCTCAGTGGGTGGAGGATTTCTGGCATTGGGTACCTGGGTGGTTTCCAGTCAGGCCCTGTCCTTGCTCTGTGGGACACCGCAGTAGGGGTGGGGGGGGTGGGGGGGGGACAGCCAGGGCACAGGCACCTGTTTCTGGTCAAACTCAGGGTGAGGAGCCCAGAGGGGAATTCAAATTCAAATTTTCTCTGACTGGAGCGAGAGTGTCTGTTCTGTCCTTTTTCTTACATACCTAGTCACAGCCACCCCCCCCCCCCCCTCCTGACCCACCCTGTTTGTGACTTACCATAAGGGATGTCTCCTAATGCTACCCAGTGCTGGAATGTAACAACTTAAGATTTGTCCACTCATTATGATAAATGATTATAACCCAATTTCCTCCCACAAAATATGACTGGAATAGCTGTGCTGTGCCTACAGGGGGGACATAATGTTCAAACTTGAAATCTCTCCCCCTTCTTACTCTCCTTCTCTCTCTCCTTTTCTCTCTCTCAGCTCTGCCGTGCTTTCTGTCTCTTTCTCTGTTTCTCTCCCCCCTCTTACTCTCCTTCTCTCTCCATCTCTCAGTTTTCTCCCGCGCTTTCTGTCTCCCCCCCCCCCTCTCTCACTCCGTTTCTCTATCTCTCTCTCTCCATCTCACTCTATATCTTCCTCTCTCACTTTCCCTTTCGCTCTCAGTCAGAACCGAGGTGTCATGTCTGGGCTATTTTTAGCTCTTCACAGACGGTAAATAGAGGGGAATAAACGCCGCTCTGGCTGTTTAACGAGGGGCTAAATCCTTCTTCCCCTGGCTGCCAGGTTCGCCAGCTTTCACTCTGCCTATGCCAAGTCTCCGGCCTGACCTGGAGCCGCCGCGAACAAGGCAACCACATCGGAAGAGGGCCACTCAAAGGGGCGCGGGGCGCCGTGTAATTCGTTTGGAGCGGATGCTAATTAAATTCTTCAATTAGCATACTAATTTGGGGCTGCTTGTGGCAGCATGTAAGAGAATCGGCACCAGAGGATTGTGGGGGATTTCGTTTTTTGACGGAGGGACGGGATAGTACATTTAGACCCTTGAGGAAGCTAATTACGTCAATTACTTGGGTAAAAAAAAAAAAAAAAGGAATAAATTGGCTGGCTTAGCCGTGTTCAAAGCAAAATTGTGATCATTGTAAGTTTCCGTCTTAATAACTGATCAGTGAGAAAATGGTTCTACAGACAAACCGCTGAGTTACGCTCTTCTTCACTTGAGGATAAGAGAGGACTTCTTTCAGATCCCTCTTTATATCGGGGGCCTAATAGCTTCGCAATTACAGCGTACAACATCAATTACCCGCTATGCTTTCAGTGGAATGTTCTTGTATTGTTATTGCAATATATAATGCGTTAATGCGTATTCAACTTCTCTTTTGTGCTTACGGTATATATCACTTCGACACCACTAATTGCTCATAGCATATTTGTTTTTACATCTCCGTAAAAACATAGAAAGTATCCAGGGAATTATACAGGAAGCAACAGCTTTAAGCTGTTGCAGTACGTACAATGCAACAATGTAAACAAACTGGGTATGGGTAGGGCTCGCTTTGTTCTCTAAGGTACAAGTCCTGTTAATCCTGGACATATTTGTACTTTAGAATACTAATCTAAAATGGTGAATGGTACAATGGCTGCACCTTTAAGGGCACTGTCCCAGTGACAAGCCATTGTACCCTTTTAGGTACAATATTTGGACATTTTCTTGACAGTGTAATTACCAGTGTAGAGACAATTAAATCAAGCAAGCATCAGGGCCACATAATGTGCAATGTGACATTATTTATTGCTAGAGGTAGTTTAATATAAGATAACCTTCATCACTTTTATAAATTGAGAAGTGTTTCCTATCAACGGAATAAAACATCATAAGGGAAATTCACTGGCCCACCAATGACGATCAGACTGACCACTACAAGCTGTGTTGTGTTTCTTGGCCCTTGCCTTTGGTGGTGGACTCGGGGCATGCCTCTGTTCTCGAGAGTTAGCTGCTAATGCTATCTCCACCTTGCGTGACCTGATGTGCTGATGTACACATTCACCTGAGTCCAGGGTCCACCCTCAGCTTCGGCCTACCGAATGGGCAATAAAGGAGTGCACATTATACGCACACATTCCAGGATTTATTTAAACAATACAATGCTTTGTGTGTGTATCCGTGTACGTATGTCTTTCTGTGTGTGTATGAGTGGGTGCAGTGGTACGTGGGTATGTCGAATGATAAAAATGTGTGCTTAGCTGTCTGGCACCAAACGTCGTTGTTGTTAATGTGAAGGGCAGAATGTCACTTGCTTATTCTCATTTCAACTGAATTCAGATTTGAATTTAAACAGAAGCAGAACAGAAGTGCACCATGAGCTGTTCTGGAAAAACCCTTTATCTTTCAGTTATGAGTTTTCAGTCTCATCGCGGCTTTTTTTGGTGAGGTTTCACTAATACAACCGTGGTAAGGAGCATGGGTAAATAGAGCAAACAAGAAGTAGATACTCCTCAAGGCTGCTTGATAAGGACACACACACACACATACAGATACACACAGTCATACACACACACACACACACACTGATACTCACACACACATACACACACACACACATACACAACCAAACCCTTTCCCCAGTTCCGGTCACACCCTTTCAACCCAAGGACACCTTGGCTCTATCGTTGCACTGAAAGCAGTTGCATGTGTGGAGAGCACATATGTCCCGTGCTATCGCAGGGCAGATTTGCGCTGTGCTGCTTTGACCCCGCGTGAACATGCGCCACGCCTCAGCTGTGCTTCTTCACGGTCTGACGCGTTGCGCTGTGTGAGAAAAGTTCACAGAGGACCGGCAGGGTCCGACGGCTGTTCACTGAGTAACCACGCTCACTCAGTCCCCAGAGGCCCAGGGGAAAGAGCCCAGAGATTCAGCCCAGTGCGGCAGGGGAGGGGCAGCCCAAACCCGCCACGAATGAGACTCTTCTCTCAGTCTGTCTCGTGCTATTTTTCATCAATCGATCATCCTACATTTCGTACTGTGTCATACGCTCAGATGGCCACTATGTGCATTTCCCAGAGGGAATTATCAGCTCCGTTGTTGTTCCACTGGCCCTTTTTTGGTAACAAAAAACCCCCTGAAAACCCTTCCCATGACACTGGCTAGATGAAAACGGAAGGCGAAGTGGAAATATTTCATAAAGGAATAGCACGTTAATCTATTCACACCATGTGACACTTCAGCAGCAGATGCCAGGCACTCAAGGTTGAACATATCAGTGCCAGTAAAGCAGAGTTTGGGATGCTCAGCCAGGCATGTACAGCACACAACATCACATGTTATTGCTGAAAACATTACCCACGGGCCGTAAGTTTCCCAGACAGCTGCGGCAGCTGGAGCGGCAGACCTTTTGACCGAAGCAGAGCCGTCGCAGGTGTAAAACCTGCAACCCCCTGGGTAAGTAGCACAGCTCCCTATCCAAGCCGGAATACAGTTAGGTCCCGAATTCCCCTGACTGTGCTTTGGTCCATAAGTGGATCTGGGCTGAGACTGGTCCCTGAACAGCTGGCTTCTGGACCCCGGAGCAGGCTCTGCTCAGGGGGCGGGGCCTAACTCAGCCCTCTCCTCAAGTTTCACAGACAGCTGCCAGACCTTTCCTTGACCTCTGACCCTGCCCGCGGAAGGCTAACAGGAGACTCCGGAGCTAGAGGCCTGTGAGGTTGACTTCCGTCTGCTCTTCAATCCCACCCGCGTAACAGGCTTGCGTTGCTTGTGTCCCCCTGCACCCCACAGCCTCTCTGTTTATGCTCTGGTATGTGTTGCCAAAGTTTACGCACACATTTGTGTCAAATTCCGACGGTAGAATAAGCATGTAACACAGAGAGACATTCAACACGCAGAGACTATATGGCGTCAAGAGGAATAACTATTGGAAATGAATGAAACTATCAATATTATGGTACAGTGCTCAAGATTATTGTTTCATACAATTTATCACAAATATACATGTCGATATCAAATGAATTATATAATGAATAATACAGTACACAAATAAAATAAAATGTCAGGTCCCCCTTAACAAATGTAATGGTTGACATCAATGACGTTATTGTTCAGTAGGTCCATGCCAAAGGAACATTCATGTTGACATTGCGTTACGGGAGAAAAAAAAAAAAAAAAAACTCAGCATAAAGTTCACATGACACAACTTGTTTACCCTGGCCAGCGTGTTTGTCAAAGGCCTCCGTTCCTCCATCATCGGTGAGCGCGTGCGTCTGTGTGCGTTAGGGAGCTCTGGCACTGTTAAAATGGCCCTCTGGGTTTTCAGCCCTACCGGTTACGCCAGCGCCAGCGACTCGGGCGAAACGGGTCGGGCCACTTACGCGCGGCTCGGCTCTGAAGGGGCGGCTCGCCCCCCCCCCCCCCGCCCCGCCGCCCGTGAGAACGCTCCGCGAGACGATCCGGTTTCGCCGGCTCCTGAGCGGTTCCTTTGTCTCTCTCTCTCAAACACGCGCTGGAGAGGCCCTTGCGTGACACCGGCGCAGACGTCGCCTCAGATGGGAAGTGCACTGCGATGCGGCTCTCGCGATTGCTAAACGAGACACAGGCGAAACGCAGGGGAAGGTGTTTTGGGGGCGGGTTTTGACGTTCGGAGTGTTTAGATTGTCGGTCTTGAGGGCTTCCCGCATTTGAACGCGAGCTGGAATGGGGGTTTAAATACGGGTTCAGAAACACGACGATGCATTGACGTGACAGGGTACATAGGCTACATTTCTGCTAATTTGCTGTCCTGTCTTCCCCATCCTGGAGAAGCAGTGATCCTGTTCTTACAGGCTGCAGTGTTTTTCATAGGGAGGTGGGCGCGATGCATTTCAGACCTTTGTGAAAGAGCCGCCATTTCACTTTTGGTCGTACATTTGTTTTCTGGTCTTAACACGTCAATATACACTGTAGATTTTAGAAGTCAATTAACAGCAATTTTGAACAAAACAAAATTGGTTCAAATGGTGTGGTGTGTGTATCATAGTAGCATCTCTGTTGCAGTGTTGCTCGACTGAAATCACAGTCACAATCACTGTCAAAGCACAGGATTTTCTGGGGCGGTGGTGTCCAATGTGAGATCTGTTCATGGGAGCCAAAGTCCATGGTGGTCCATACCCCTGGTATGTCCGCAAGGTGTGCGATTCTTACACAGTTCAGAGACCCACCTTCCCCCCACACTGTTACACACATACTGCTATAGTCCCCAAACTGTAGAAACGTCCTTAGACTAGCTCTATTTTTTTTAAAACAAATGTAAGTCCATTTTTACATCACATTATTGCCATTTGGCAGGCGCTCTTATCCATTAACTGGGTGGCCTTAGTCTGTTCCTAGCAGTTAGGTGTTTATCCCAAAATATGGCAAAGTAGTGATATGTGTGCAGTTGAATTCAGGGCAAAGGGCGATTGGGCAACGTCAGGAGTCCAGCGGGGTCTGCGTGACAGGGCGGCTGGTGACACATGAGCCAAGCGGACGGAGGAGGGGGGAGAGCGTCCATATTGGAGGAGAGAGAGAGATAGAAAGAGAGAGAGGGGGAGAGAGAGGGATAGAGAGAGAGAGAGGGATAGAGAGAGAGAGATGGAGAGATAGAGATAGACAGAAGGAGAGAGAGAGGGGAGGGAGACAGGGTGGGAGAAATAGAGAGATAGATATAGAGAGATAGACAGAGATAGAGAGAGAGAGAGATAGAGCGAGAGACAGAGAGATGGACACAGAGACAGAGCGAGAGAGATAGAGAGAGAGCGAGAGAGAGCGGGAGAGAGATGGAGTGAGATAGAGAGCGAGAGAGAGAGATAGAGCGAGAGACAGAGAGATGGACACAGAGACAGAGCGAGAGAGATAGAGAGCGGGAGATAGAGTGAGAGAGAGAGCGAGCGAGAGAGAGAGAAAAGGCTAATAAGCGTGCACCATGACCAGGAGAGTGATGATGACAGCAAGGCCTGTCAGTCTGACCCAAGGGCAGGGTCTGTATTCTCATTTACAAATGGCCGCTCTTATCTGGGGCTTCTGCTTCCTGTCCGGCTGCACAGAGTCAGAACGGAGCATGAGTCAGCATATTGTGAAAGGGCTAATGAGATCGGAAGCTGCTCTGGTAGCGTTCGGCTCTTTTGACTGGAGATGAAAAAGCATTGAATATGTATGGTGTTTCTTTTGTTAGGGCATCGCAGCGCTAATGATCAGATAATAATGCGCCGTTGAAGGACCTTGCCACTGCCCCGTATGCGAATGTTTTAAATACGGGTTCAAAACACAATGATGCATTGACGTGACATGGTACATAGGCTACATTTCTGTTAATTTGCTGTCCTGTCTAGTGATCCTGTTCTAACAGGCTGCAGTGTTTTTCAGAGGGAGGTGAGTGCTATGTATTGCGGACCTTTGTTAAAATGCCGCCATTTCACTTTTGGTCGTACATTTGTGTTCTGCATATGTGAATTTATACTGTAGATTTAGAAGTCAATTCCCTCTGTTCAGATTAGTGAGGTGTTGACAAGCACAATAATCTCAATAATCTCATTGATTTCCTTTCAGTATCTTCATTTGCTAACTGGCCAAGCAACACATGTATGGACATTGAACTGATTTCATGGTATTTCAGTAAAATTCCATCCTTTAAAGATGAAAATTAATACCAGGACAAGGTTGCACTTGTCTGCCTGTTTATAGTTGGTTTTTAGCCTTTCTTACTTTATCTTTCAAATGTTCAGTTTGAGAGTAATGCTTATAGTTTATACATTATCACAAAATGTTGCTTGAAAGTAGCATGTCTTGTAACACTGTATAAACCTGTGGGTATGCGTGTTAGTCAAGTGTACATTGTAGTTTGAAAAATTAAAATGAGATGTATTCAAGTGTATTCAGGACAAAAGCATACATACTGACGCATAATGGCAATACATTCATTTGAAAAATAAAGATGAGCGAGAACAGTACTCAAAACTAGTTCAGCTCATGATTAGTCAATGCAAGACCAGTATTTTGAGTCATGACAATGTTCAGAGAAAACCATAGTCCAAACTTTCATTATTTAACATAACTTGGATAACCGTTGCCAAATGTTTACATTCTTATTCAAAGAAAAACATTTCATGAAAACATTGTGATGTCTGCGTCTGTGCCAAAACAATATTACTTAATTTTCCAGACCGAAAGTACTGTATGAGATCAGTAAATGACACACGCTAAATAAACAATGCAGATAAATTAGTGTTTGACTTGTAGATATAACAGTAAGCACCGGTATTCTAAACTTACTGAACACTACGCACATGCGTTCTCTGAAGGAATTGCTGGTATGTTGTGTGTACCAATGAATGTAAAATATGCAGAGAAACGCGACACACAAAAAAACGAATGCGCTAATCGGCCTTGGAGTAAAAGTAAAACGCGGTTTCCTCCGCTCTTGCTCCGATTTTGTCATTCCTAAGGCTCTACCTCACGCAGGCCTGAAAGACAGCATTAGCCCTGCCCTTGAGTCCTTGTCAGAGCCGATATGAAAAGGGCCCTGCGTCTGCTCGGAGAACAAACTCTCTTCCCTTGTTATGACAGCTCCAGCCTTCGAACACTCCTATATGCAAGGGGAAGCGACTGGCGCCTAAAAAAGGCATCCAGGGCTACCGGGAGGACAGCCATTACAGCGTTCTCGCTGCCTGGGAGGCCTTTTAAGCGGCCTCCCACAATCCCAAATCTTCCACACCTACAGCTACAGCTCGTTGAAAAGGTGCTCTGTGGGGGAGAGCAGTTGTTGCTGTTTACACTTGAAAAGATGCACCGAGACGACTCCCTTGGTCGAAATGTTTTTTTGTTTTTTCTTGAGAAAGTAAAGCTGTCTCTTCCGCCACTTCTCAGAACGGATTAGCGGAGAGCTCACCAAAGCGCAGCTCAGCGGGAGACGGAGGTATTCATAATTGACGGCGGGGGCAGGGCGACCCAGGAGCGCCGTGGAAAGACGACGTCGAAACGACTCGCCGACAGGAACGCCTCACCTGTCAGACGCATTAGAGCGAGCGCAGACGCGCACACACACACACGCGTGCACACACACACGCGGCCCCGTGCGCAGAGCGTGTTTTCGGAAGGAGAGGGACGGGGTGGAGGCAGACTGTCACAGCGCCGTCTCTCCCTCTTAAAGCCCCCCCCCCACCTCCAGACACATCGCAGGCGTTAGAAACCGGCGCCTCACGGGAGGGGTGGAAAGCGGCCGGTCTCGCGGCAGAAGGCACGCTCGCTCGAAGCGTGACGTGAGATCGTGGGGTGTGGGCTCTCTGTTCTGCTGCGAGACGAGAACTCCGGAGCGAGAAAAACACAGCAGTGGGAGACAGTGGAAAAAAAAAAGCTTCTTGCCGTTAGTCATTCTCTTACACCCTCCTGTCGCTTAGACGACGGTGTGCCCACTCCCCCAGTCATTGAGAGAAGAACCCCGAGCAAACCCCCACCTCAGGACCAAAAACACCAACAACCACCATCACCACCGACAACAACGATATACTGCCAGCCTTATAAACAGGATGTTTACGAAAATGTCAGTTCAGCAGCATATTGCAGATGTAAAGCATATTCACGTGAATTGGGAACTATATTTCATTATTACATTACATTAATGGCATTTGGCAGACGCTCTTATCCAGAGCGACTTACAGTTGATTTTAGACTAAGCAGGAGAACAATCCTGCCCTGGAGCAATGCAGGGTTAAGAGCCTTGCTCAAGGGCCCAACGGCTGGGCGGATCTTATTGCGGCTACACCTGGATTAGAACCACCGACCTTGCAGGTCCCAGTCATTTACCTTAACCACTACGCTACAGGCCGCCCAACTACAGAAAGAAATGGTAAAAATTTCTCCCTCTGTACCCCAAACCCTCCCCTCACAAGACCAGCTTAAACAAGTGAAAAGCACTTTGAAATAATAGTGATGAGAAAGCCACTTTGACAGTGGTCTCTTTATGCATTGGGGCAAGGCTTACTATCCATCACACAAAACAGGCAAGTAGAAGCTCGTAAAAGCGCTGGGCCTTGTAAACCGATTCTCCGTTTGAAAAGAGAAAGTTCCGATCAGTGCCATTTCTGTTCCTTCTCCAAACGGATTAGCGTATACAGACTCGTATAAAGGATGCACGGGGCCGTTCCCAAAACAGTGGCAGTAGTTTTCGTAAAGTTACCATTTAGCATGCGTATTTAATTGGAGCTTGACATTAATTTAATGTTTCAGGGCAAAACAAATTAAATATTTCAAAACAAACCCCAAAGGGTATTTATTGAGCAGACATTAATGAACACGTAGCAAGCAATTGGCTCTAATCGGGTCCAATTAACACTGCCTGGCGTGTCCAGTCATGCAGTGAAATTGAATTTATAAATGTAATCTGTGGAGATATTTCAATTCATTAATTTAATTTTAATGAATTTCCTGAACTCGCCGAATTGTAATGGCGCTGACCCTGACCTGGTGGGCATGGAGATTCGTCCGTTAACACTTTCACTCTTGTTTTTGATAACCCGGGAACATCCGTGATTAGACAGCACTTTGCCTTGTTAATCTCAAACCACGCAGCGCCTCTCCTAAGGTCAGATATGAGGTTGTGGTTTCAACAACAACCGCTTTCCTGGAACTAAACAAACGGCCGAGACTTTGTGGGAAGTATTGTTAATCATGCATATCAACCGTTTTTTAATCCTCCTAAACAAGTTGTTGTATTTTTTTGCCGTAGCAATGAATAGCTTCCAACCTCTTTTGTTAATGCCAGAAACACACCCCCATAAATTGCTTTGCCAATTGTTATCATATTATTTGTTTTTCAAACACACCCTTTACCAGCAACAGTCATATTATTTCATTCTGTATTGTGCAGGTCAACTTTGTTTTGTGAATAGCATGAAAATGTATTCATAAACAACCCTAGAACTATAGTCAAGATGACCCAGGCCAGTGTCTGTTACAGTCAATATTCCAAACAACAAAAGACATTCACTCAGGCATAGCATTTGTATTTCCACATTTTGATTGAGCCGTTCTAACTCTAAACTGACACTGTTTATGCAAAACATCACTGGGGTTTTCCCTGCATATTTCTGGGAAAGTGTTTATGTAATACAACGTAACTGAACCCTCCCCTACTACTGATCTTATCCCATCCTACGTACCAGAGAACCTCAGGCCACTGAAGAATTTTTCCATTTTTCCATTTTTCTCCCAATCTGGTAGCCAATTGTACCCCGTCTGATTCAATTAGAGCTAGTGTTAGATACACCGCCCGCACCCCGTCCCTCGGCGACCCGAAGGAGAGCGACACGCCTTCTTCAAGCCGTCTCGTCTCATGCTCGTCTTCCGTGATTCCGAATGATCTACTAACCCCGCCAAGTCCCTCCCCCAGGAGCAGCGAGCCAATTAGGCTGCTCCACGTGACCCGGCCAAACTTGGCGTGTTTTGGCAGGACCGAGAATCGAACCCCAGTCCCCAGTGTGCAACTGCAGTGAACTGCAACCGCAAGTCCGCTGCGTCTTAGCCTGTTGCGCCACCGCGGCCCCCAGCCAACTGCACTCTCGTCTGAGTGAGCTATGCGAGGATCGCAAAGAACAGCTGGTTGATTAGCAAATGGAGGCTGGATGCTCGAAGAACAGGTGAGGTCCTTGAGAAGGCCTTTTTTACCGTGACTAACACAGTCTGTAACTGTGAGTGTGTCCTGCATATAACTGCACAGCAGGCATAACGCTCCGCCCCCCCTCTGTAGCACACACGTATTCAGAGCTGACCTAGCCGATAAACGGCTAGACAGGATGTAACTCCGGATCAGAGATAAATTAAAAGAGCAACTTTGTTCTGCAGTGACATCATTTCAGTGTGTTTACCCGCGTGCGGGTGTTTGCACGCTTCAGAAATGGAAACACAGACCTACACCGATGGTCGGCGGGCCTTGACACCGTCGCCCTGATTAAAATTCCTGCCCTTCCAGACGCTATCGCAGATGTCTCTGCAGACGTTACGCTGCATTATTTAGCAGACGTCTATGTACACAGCCGCTCCCATCGCTCCGGTTGCGCGCCGTGGCTACGCTAAGCTACGCTAAGCTACGCTAAGATACGCTGCCCGTCTCTCAGTCAGAGAACAGCGAGCGGGAGCGCCAGGGCCCAGGCTCCTCTCTCCGATCTCTCTGTCTGCGCCCGTCACGGGAAAGCCGGGGAAAGAGGGCCGTTTTTCCAGGCGAAGCGCTGAAAAGCGGAGCTTTGAACCGAACGCGCCGTCTCCCGGGAGACGCGGCGGCGCGCGGTGACAGCTTCAGACGGAACAGAAAACAACAAATAAAAAAAAACCCTGTCAGCTCCCGCTCCAGCTCAGTTCTGTCAGAGCGCAACAGAACCCCCCCCGCCCCGCCTGCCCCCCCCCCCCGCCAGACGTGAGGAATGACAACCGCTGAGGGGAACATGGGACCGGGGCCATTTCTAAATCGGCAGCCGGGAGTCTAAATATAACTTTTATATAAATTATTTGTCAAAATGTGCCCGCGGAGAACAAACGAAACAATAGAAGCTGCTAAAAACATGAGAAGAAAAAGAGACAAAACTGAGAGAGTAACCCCAGAATGCAGTGCGGAGCAGAGAGACGGGCGGGGTGCAGTGTGTGGAGGGCTGCCAGTGGCCTCTGGCTCTCAGCGCTGGTGGAGGCTGTGCTGGGTGCACTGTGGCTGGGGACGTGGGGATGTCTCCGGGCTGCTGGAGCCCAGCTACGCTCCCCAGACAAGGGCCGGGGTGAGGCCCCGGAGCCACAGGCACTGCGGATCGAGAGAGTCGAACAGAGAGGTCCCGGGAACCCCAGCAGGGCTACCTGCACCCCACGGAGCAGCGGAATATCTGCAGCAATGCAATGTGTGTATTTTTAATATCAGTCCGTTCTTAGTTATGCATGTCGTTAATACTGCATAAAGATTAGGCCTTATTTCACTTCTACGATGTGGGCAGCCTTGCGAAGAGATATGTGGAGACTGGCTTAGTCAGGCTCTTGGAGAAAAACGCTGGATAGAGAGAGCTGAGGCTGGAAGAGCATGTTTTCTGCGGCCTTTCCTCTTCAGCAAGTTTTATGGAGCCATTTTGTGTGACCACAAAGAACATACAATGTGCTCGCTAACAAGTCATCCTTTTTCCGGTATTTTTACAACATTTCGAGCACCACGCTTTGAACTGCGAATTAGTTACGCAAAGCAAAGGACATTTTGCACTTAGATTGAAGCCTTCTTTCTGTGGGGATGAACTTGAACCACGTTAGTTGCTTCATATTCATTCAGCTCAGTATTTACTGTGCCCGGAAAGCCTTTTTAAAGAGAACAAAAAAACAGAAATGTTAGTGGATTCCTGTGGATGGCACAAGCAAACAAGAGCACTGACCACAATGACAGTGAACCTCACCACACAACCACGTTACACATGCTGGGGGGAACAACACATATTTTGGGGAAGAGCTGTGGATCTGTGTCACTTCTGACTCACATCCTTAGAGAAACGACTGGAGGGAAAACTGGAGCCACCCAGTAACCGCTTTCATCCCATGCAAATGCTATGCAAATACAGCACAACACCTGCACCTGGACAGAGTATTCACCTTAGTTCTGTGTGAGCACGTGTCTGTGTGTGTGTGTGTGAGCACGTGTCTGTGCGTGTGGAAGTGCGTGTGTACGCGTGTGTGTGCGTGTTTGTGCACAGGTGTGTGTGTGCGGGTGTATGTGTGTGTGTGTGTGTGTGTGTTAGTGTGCAGGGCCTGCTCACAGCCCAAACCGTGTTAAAGACCAGCGCTGTCCCAACCTCTCCCACATGAGGGCCTGTAAGGCATTAAAAGAAACTCAGACAAGATGGGGTTTCACTCAAGTCAACAGTTTTATTCACACGCTCTGTTCTTCACTTCAGACACGCAGGCCTGTCCGCTCGACAGCAGAGACGTCGGCACGGAACTACAGCGGCAACTGAGACGAGACCGTCGCCGGGGCAACCGAGCCCAACCGCTCCGGCTGCTCGGACGGCAGCAAGCTCTGCCGCCCGGCGTTCGGGCGGAACGGTGGTTGCCTAACGTTAACGGGCCGACGCGCTCGGAACGGCGCTGTGTTTCGACGGCCGTGCTTCTTCCGGAAACTTCCACCTGTGAAGAACATAAAGCGCAAAGGTAAAAACCCTTAAAAAGATCTAAACACTGCAGAGGTGGTTTTGGTTGATGGGCCTCTGCTGGGCTAGGGCACATGGGGCAGTCCAGCTTAATATTTAGAGGAAATGGTACAGCAAAGCAAAACAAATACAAATACATTGTTCTGCAAAAATCTGTGGACAGAAAGTTCAGTTTCACTCGTCACGGAACCACACAGTGAATGGAGGTACTTCATTAATAAGAGGCTTTTTACGGGAAATTACTTGAATGAACATGAATACTTCCCTCAATAGTACTTAGTTGTTTTTTCATGTTTTCATTTCTATTCTATATATACTGTACTAGTTATATGAAACAGATGTTACACAGTAAAATGTTCAGTGTTAAATCAACTCTTAAAGAGTACAGATGGTCCATACCGGTGTCATATGTACTCTGTTAAGAGCAGAAAGATTCATTAAGTGCCCTCTGCCCAGTGCTGGCTTTGCAACTGTGCAGCACAGCACGCTAAGAATACCGGGTAAAAGATTAAAACTCAAACCCACACAAGGATACTGAAATGGACACAGTCGCTGTGTAGAGTACTATTTAAGGAGTGGGACTTTTAACCAAAGGTTATATTATGGGTAGCACACTGCCTCTCTACCACTGAGACTTATAGGAATTGCTTCTGGAAGTGGTATGTAAAGTCTAAACTTGTTAAGACAGTACTGATGATCAGACGTGATATAAATTTGCAATGTGAGCAAAACCGCAGAAGAGCAATATCAGTTTGATCCCACAAGACTCCATTTTGAGAAGAATGTGATGGTTTCAGTGGAATGTGTAACAGTGGAACTGCACAAATACTTAGGCACACAGACACACACATACACGCACACACACACACACATGCGCGCGCACACACACACAGTGTACACACACACACATACACACACGCACACACACACAAGCATACGCACACAAACACACACACACACACCCACACATAGGCACACGCACACACACACACACACACACACAGAGCACATCCTTGTTTCAGGCTGTTATTCTGCACTTGTCCTGCGGGGATAGCGTGAGCCTGGCAGGGCTTAGAGGGGTAACAGCCCGTGCCCCTCTCCGGAGCGGGGGGGAAGGACGGAGATCAAAGCCCTCACACCGGGCTAACCCGCGCTGCACCTCCCTGCACCGCAGGGGTCCCACGGCTCCGCTGTCACCATGGTGACAGGCCTTCCGGAAAGAGTCGCGGGACACGCCGCACACAGACACCACCGCACAGGTGGTAGGGGAACTCAGCCTGACAGCGCTCTCTGAACGATAGATGAGACGGCTGGAATTCAGGGTACTTTTTATTACAGGTACAGGACGCAAGCAAAATTTTAAAAGAGAGATTCTAACGGGTCACAGTCCGGTAAAGACGCCCGTCTGCACGGAGACGTTGGCCTTTTCGTGAGACCCATCGTGTCAGCCCTGACCTTCTGAGGGGAAGCACGACCGTTGTGGTTGCGGTTGTCCTGAACGCAGGCGGCCTCAGGGCTCCACACCAAAGCGCGAGCGAGAAATTTCCCGATGAATCACGACTTCAAGCCTTTAGTAAACAGTTCAGTGAAAGAAATCAGCTTTTCACCCGACGTCTACGCGGCCTCCTTCGGCTTCCTGAAGACTGAAGAGCGACTGCCTGATTGCCGAGTCTGATTATGTCAGCCGCCGACTTCGAACCGTGCCTCGTCTTCCGTAGCGAAAAACACCGCAAGGTTTTTTTTTCTCCGCGCAGAAATCACAGACCAGCCTCTTCGCGTATTTGCAATTATCTGAAACCTCCGCTCTGAACGCACGCGGAAATCGTGTCCGCCAACTCCTCCGTCGTAGCGAAGGGCGTCGACGCACGTCAGCGCCGGCTCCCCTCAACGCAGAGCTAAGTCACAGGACGAGTGGGTGGGCATCGCCGGGCCTCCGCGCCTCTCAGCGGGCGAGGCCAGCGTCCTGCGTACGGCCCGGATAATGCGAAGATGCCATCCCAACGCCGCCACCGACGGCGGTGTCTTCACCGCGGGGAGGCGAACGCTAGCTGTCGGCACTCTGCTACTCGATTTTGGCGCGGCCTTAGCAAACATTTTTTTCCAACGAGCTGGAAGCGCGCCTATCGCCATGGCGCTAATCGAGATCAGCCGCGCCCCCCCCTCCCCCACCCCCCCGCCGGCCGGCGCGCGTTCTCGTCTCCGAGATGGGTCAGATTTAGAATTTGCAGAAGTAAAACTGGAAGTGAATTGCACAAGTGGAATTGATCACATCCTGCCCTTACAAAATGGTACACAGACGTGAACTCAAAATATTCAGAGAGAGAACTAGCACAGACCGGCACATCCCGAATTCCAGCCACTGACACCGAAATAGTCAGTTAAGTCACAGGGCGGATGAGTACCCGTGAGGTTACTCACGCTAGCATGCCAGCCTCTGCGTTATGTAGTAACGTCCAGCATCACTTAGCTCCACCGCTGACATTAGCTGCCTTAGCCATAGCAGTTAGACATTTCGCCAAATAGTTCTGCGTTAGCTACCTGGCATTGGGGATCGGACAGCAGACTGTGTCCAGGGACGGGCACCCGACACCGCGTCCGGTGCACCGCGTTATTCCGTCCCTGGAGACGAACGCGCTGATGTCACAGAGGACTGGCGTGTGTGTTCCGTGTCTGGATTAAAAGCGCATCACATGTCCTGGCTCTTCAGTGATGTCACATCCTGTGTAGGAGGAGGAAAAGCAGAAGGCGCAGTGATTTATTTATTTAACTTTATTTTTTTTTACTTTTAAGCTTTAAAGTTTTATGGTATTATATACTCAGAGAGCACTTTATTAGGCACTTATTAGACTTTTTAACTTATTGGTCGGTCAGCTGTTGTAGCCTATCCAGAGAGGTTTGACACGTGTGTTCAGAGATGCTCTTCTGCATACCGCTGTTGTAATGTGTGGTTATTTACTGTCACCTTCCTGTCAGCTTTGACTAGTCTAGCCGTTCTCCTCTGACCTCTCTCATTAACAACAGGTTTCTGCCTACAGAACTGCTGCTCAGCGGATGTTTTTTGTTTTTTGCACCATTCTCTGAAAACTCTAGAGACTGTTGTGCGTGGGAATATCAGCAGTTTTTGAAATACTCAAACCACCCTCTCTGGCACCAACAATCATTCCACGGTCAAAGTCACTTCCCCATTCTGACAGAACCGCTTGACAATGTCTGCATGCTTTGATGCATTTAGTTGCTGCCAAAAGATTGGCTGATTACATTTTTTTATTAACAAGCTGGTGTACAGGTCTGCCTAATAATGTGCTCAGTGGGTGTATTTTATGTCAATAGACAGGTGCAGCAAATAGTGAAACCAAAATAAGGAATTCATATTTTATCTATTTCAAGCTAAATTGTTTATTCATTTGAAAATATCAATTACCAACAGACTCATATATATTCATTTTAGCGTACTTCAACATACACAGTTACAGCAGCTGACACGGTGTATAATATACGCCCCCCCCCCCCCCCCCCAGGCGGCAGTAGTGCAGTGGTTAAGGCACATGACTGGAACCCGCAAGGTGGTTTGGTCCCGGGTGTAGCCACAATAAGATCCCTTACGGCCCTTAACCCCACGCTGCTCCAGGGGGGGATTGTCTCCTGCTGAGTCTAATCAACTGTAAGTTGCTTTTCATTTTTGATTATATTTTAAGGTTTTATCATAATTATCGCTATTAGGCAACCAACAGAAACTTTCCAAAAGCAGGTTGGAGCCTTGTCTTGGTGAGTACAAGGCTACACCAGGAAACACAAACTCACAGCAGAAGGGTGGTATTTCCAATGCTGTAAATAGCCATTTGCCTCCAAGACCCGGAACGGACGTGAGTGATGAAACTCGAACAGAAATGGAGAGCACGCTCCTTACGATGAGAAAAGTCACAAGTGAGAGTGAGTACCACCTGCTGTACCACCCAGCTGCTGGTGACTAGGGGAAACTCTTCTTCTGGGGTTTCGGGGCATACTAGGGATTTACATTTCCTCAGAAGCTCGCAAATTCCACACTGCAAAGACAGTCTTTTACATTAATAGCATTTGGCAGACGCTCTTACCCAGAGCGACATACAACAGTCTTAATAAGCTTGTTAGTGTGTAAATAAGAATAAATAAGATCTTTTTTTTTCTCTCAAGTACAAAATATGAACTTGTTTTAAGTTACTGTTTGCTGGATAGAGTGAAATTTTCT
Source organism: Conger conger (assembly GCF_963514075.1). NCBI lineage: Eukaryota > Metazoa > Chordata > Actinopteri > Anguilliformes > Congridae > Conger > Conger conger. Next base: position 13,140,769 of record NC_083768.1, read on the forward strand.
TACGCACTAATTTTAAAATGAGCCGAACTGTCTTAGCTCATTTATTTTGTAACACGATTTTAAGTCTCAGTATAAGACTGTTGAGATGTACTTTTTTTTTTTTGCAGTGCAGTGGTTACCGGAGGCACCTCTGTTGCCAAAAAGCAAATTTGCTCATTGACGTCCATTCAAAACTATGAATTTACCCTGGCTAAATGATATTATTTAGAACAGTAATTATTTCACACTGAACAAATTAGCCTCCGGGGAATGTGTTCTGTTTGTATGCCGCACAGAAGAAGATTGAAGAGTTTTTAATTCCTATTCAGCTCTGGTGCCAGAAAAGCCCCTTAGTCAAACATGGCCGCCACCATAAAATGGCTTTATGCGACACTGAGCAGAAAGTGGGAGATGTCTGCAGGTCTCATACAGTACTGTGCACAAGTCTTAGGCACCCTAGACTTTATTATATATGTTTCTTTTTTGGTGTGTGTTAGTATAAAATAACACATTTGAGATTTCCAAATATTCCTTTTCCAAAAGATAAAATTTTACAGAGATATTTTGGTATTTAATTTAAAAAAGCAACATATTACTGTACTACTTTTTACATCAAAACTTGATCAACCCTGTCTGAGATCAGAAGCAAAGAGCCGACCAAAGTCTGTAGAAGAACTGTGGCAAGTTCTCCAACTTGCTTGGAACAACCTACCTGCTGATTGTCTTATAGAACTGCAGGACAGCGTCGGTTATCTCAGAGAAGTGATGCAGTTTTAACGCCGAAGGGTGGTCACCAAAAATACTGATTTGATAGACAGACACCTGCTCTTTCAGCAGGCCCGTTTCCCGTATCAATAATTCACCTGATAGAGCGTCTCCGCAGGTCTCCCGCTTGTTGCTACAACAACTCGGCGGCTGATTTACGAGCCCATGAGCCCCGCCCCAACGCCCCCCCCCCCCGCAGCCCTTTACACGGGTGTGTTGTGCCCGCCTGCATCGCGTCCACGAGGCACCTGCAGACCAGCTGCCAGGACAACCGTCACCGAGCTCCAGGAATGACTCACTGACATCATTACTGGAGTGCACCCGGGCGTGGCCAGGTGCCCGAGGGGCGGGGGAAATGATGTCGAATGTGCCCCTCCGTGTGAAAGGACGCTGATTGGAGGGCGGACGTCTGATCGACGTACCCGCCCGCTGGTACGCGACGACGTCAAATCTCAATTCAAATCTTTTTCCAGGAAGTGGGTGGAAAGACAGCTTCGGTTTACAGATACACAACTTTATACATGTTATGGAATATATACTTTAAGATGTGTTCATACGGTTATGAAAACTGTACTCTGTACTAAACAACGTACATGCGGATACACAGGGGTACCTTTAAATACACATGCACAGCATATATAAGAAAAATGTTGAAAAGAATGATTTGATGGAAGTGTATTCACTGACAAATGGCTACCATTTACAAGTTCTCAGTCGGTAATGGCAATTGTGCTTAGATAATAACACGAAGTAAGACAATATATTTCTGCTCAACATTGTGTTGAATAAAATGAGGCAAAATAAAATACATTGTTTTGTGTGTGCAAGGGGGTTGAGGGGAGCGTTAAAGATTTTTGGGTCAGTACTTTCTGTTTATTTTATGAACCGTCAAACTGAAAGTCCGTAAGACGTGAGCAAAGCGGGTCTCGGTCGCAGTTGAGGGAACGTTTGGTTTAAAATGAACAAACGCGGCAAACGTTTGTAATTTCTGGAAGGTTCGCTCGCTGCTCGAAGTCTTCTTCTGACTGTTCGGCTGCCGTCGTCTTGGTTTCCTCTTCTTGAGAAGATGTGGGGTGTTTCTCCCCGACAGAGGGCATGCATCGCGGTGGGAAACTATTCAAATCATGACAGAAGTACGCTGCGTTCTGATTTTTCTGGGCAAAGAGGCAGGCCCAGGGGATGTCCCGGCTGCATGAGTGCCCGTCCCCAAAATCTCTCCCCTGTAGTTTCCTGCATCTTTCCTACAGCTACGCTCTGCAAACCGTGGCTAACAGGCGGAAATAACACTTCTTTTAACTCTATAAGGGAATCCGTGTCTCACACCGAGAGCTGCAAAATAAAGAATCTGGTGTATATTTATGTCTGTTTATGTCAACTGTGTGACCTGAAGCTAAAAACCCTGACTCTGACTGTCGGTAACATGCACGATGTCTGGCACATTTATGGAAATTAATTCTCATACCATTTATGGTATATGTCTGTCAAGGAACTGCTGTATTGCTATGGCGTCTGTTTTAGTGATGGACTTCGTATTGGACGTAAGACGCGAAAATATTTCAGTTCAACGTCACGTCAGGTCATTTGATCCTACGCCCGCTGATTGTATGTTGTACTGTCGTTTTTGGGATTCTGTTGATTTCCAGACTAGGTGCAAAAACAGAAAAGGACACATTTTCTTGCTGAATGTACAGCACGGGGTGTATGAGGCGGGATGGACCTCATCAGGGCGTTCAGCATCGCATTCCCTGAGCCTCTTCCTGCTCTGGGCACTTCACACTGAGGGTTAAAACGTTTTAGCTGAAGTGTTTTAGTTTAAATGAGTCAGATAGGGGGTTTTATCGTGCTGTGGTATTCAAATGAGCAGAAAGCAAATCACGATGACTCAGAGCAGCTTGGACGCCAGTGAACCATGCACTTTCACGCCTTGATGAGTGCAGTCGACACACCTATGCTAATTGGAAAATCCCCCTTTTTCTTCTGCTGCCCCGGAGGGGAAGGTCGCCTGGCCATAGTGCAAACATCAACAATTCTCTCAGAAACCCCGGGCCTCTCAGTGGAAAAGCTCACAATGCACAGTGAAATATCTAAAAATAATAAGGGGGAATTCATTCTTGCCTTAAAACAACCAACAAAGCATTGTGGCCTGCTGCTCCCACTCCTAGTCACCGCACGTAACATGCTGTTCACTGTAAATACATGACATTAAAGTTTTATTATTTTGTTCTATTCCATTGCATATTAAATATTAACGAACATTGATCTGGCAGTGAAGTTTCACGAAACACAGCTCTGCACTAGCCACCTGTACATTCCACGTAAGAGAGAGGCGAACGAAAACGAACACCGGCTGCCATTGAGCTGAACCCATGAAGAAACCGAGGCAGCAGCTTAGTGACAGGAGGTTAAATCGGTCTGCAGCACGGCAGCACGGCAGCGCTAGACGTCAGGAGCGAGAGCGCTTTGGAGACGGGCCGGTTCCAGCCCCCCAGCGCAGGGCCCGGGGCGCGGGGGACACGGGGGGCCTCTGAACCCGCTGAACCGGGCGTGAGCGGAGCGGAAAGCCGAGCTCTCCGGCCGACGGAAACATTTCCAGGCCCGCAGCGCAGCCCGATTCCATATCGCCGCCTGGTTTCGCCTGACGGGGGGAATACGCCGTGTGCTCTGTCAGGGGGGAGACGGTTAACACCCCCCCGCTGTGTTTCGGCAGAGAGCGAAACGCCTCGCGTTTCCGTAACAGGGACCAGAGGAATCTGCGGAGGCTTCCCGATCGCAGTCGCCCTCGGTGACAGAGAAGCGCTTTACACGCCGGAGGCGGGAACGAGCCTTTCTTCACTTCCAACGCGCGGCTGGCTTATTTCAGTTCCCGTTTAGGTTGAGAATGTCCGGTTTTGAGACAGCAGAAACAATTCTTAGAACCACGGTAACGCAACACATTCTGGTTCAGACGCTGCAACCCGGGGCCTCCTCCGTTGTGCCATTGTTCCGTCCTGCGGCGGAATGTTTTCAGAAACCTCAGCTCATGGGTGTCACGGCAACACTTCCTGTACAGGATCTGAACCCATAACCTTCTGGGCACCGGCTCATTTCCCCCCGGTCATTACTCCGTGCTGGAATGCTTCTATTTCCAGCACAAGCCTTTAATTTTACTGCGCGGTGCAGGAGGAAAAGGATGTGCTTTGGGAGGGATTACCGCACCTCCGTTACGGAGAGCGGGAGCCTTTCTGCAGAGGATGAGTGGCCAACGCTTCAGCCATTCTCTGGGCTGAGTGAAGTTTCAGTGCACTGACCATGTGCCACGCTGGCTCCTATACGTGTGTGTGTGTGTGTGTGTGTGTGTGTGTACATGTGTGTGTGTGTGTGCATGTGTGTGCATGCATTTGTGTGTGTGTGTGTGTACATGTGTGTGTGTGTGTGTGTGTGTGTGCATGTGTGTGCATGCATTTGTGTGTGTTTGTGTTTACCCCACCTGCTTCTCCCTCTTTAGCAGGAGAGTAAGTGTGCTGACCAGTGCAGGGGTTGCCTCTAGGACAGGGCTGCTGTCTGTGGGGCTTTGAGCTTTCCTTCTATCAGCAGACAGCACAGTGTGTGAACTCCAGCCAAACAGAAACCTAATCAATCATTTAACCGCTGAAACACACTAAAGAGCAGCACACTAGTCCTGCTGGAGGGGCACAACATCTCATCCCATCACACACTTACACACTTACACACTTCTGTTATAGTGTTATAACATCTTCCACATCTTCAGTCAGCTTTGCTGAAATGGAGTCAGGTTCAAGCTGATGCTGCAGTACTGTGGCTATGGAGACTGACAGGCATACTGTACTTTATAGTGACAGATCACACTTTGTTTAACGTCTGATAGTGATGCTGGGTCCTTGCGTGGGTTTATCTTTCATGGTGTAGCTCCTTCTCAATGCGCACTTCTCCGAGCACCCAGCTTATCTCCCCATTCCAGATTAAGATCCGACACTAAAGTTTACATTACTCATTCACTTTCCTGTACGAGAGACATGAAACCGGCGCTTTGTGAACATTGATGAAGATATGCTTATTCAGTCCTGTATTTTTGACTTACACGTTAGCTGGTCCTCGCCCCTCAGGAATGGGCCCTCCACTTGGGCAGAGATGAAGAAGCAGCATTCCGCTGGGTTGAAAGGTCAAGGTGGGTCAAAGGTCACATGGCCACCCTGCAACAGCGAAACGAGAGAAAACCCGTCAGTAAGCCACGGCAGCAAGGAAGAACTTCCAGGGTGGTGTTAAAAACTTAACACCTCAGCTTTCACTGGAGGTCCCCTCCTTTTTCAGACCACTGGGGGCGTGGAGGTCGACAGGCGAGACAGGCCCTGCTGACCTTCAGACCGGGATCATTTTTATGGTCCAATCAGGTATGTGGAACGGCAACTACAGACATTACGTTACAGTTATTCAGCTGAAGCTTTTATCCAAAGCGACTCAAGAGTTGATTAGACAATCCTCCCTGGAGCAATGTGGGGTTAAGGGCCCAACAGCTGCACGGATCTTATTGTGGATACACTGGGGCTTGAACCTTCCAGGTCCCAGTCAAGGCTAGGCTATAAGCACCCACAGCTTATACTACAGCAACCTATTTGTACAGTTTTAATATCGTGTCTTCTAATGTTTTATGTCAGTGGCAGGGCTCATCTGAAAAAGAACCCTCCCTGCATAAATAAAGGTTAGATAAAATATAAATAAAACCTTGGTCTGTTCAGTAAAAGTTGGGGTGACAGAATATGTCTGCTCTTCTGACCCAAAGGGTACAGGTCCAATGTTCCCTCGAGCTAAGTGTAAAGTGCCTCGTTAAAACACACAGCTGTGTGCTTCATCAGTGTCCCTGAGATAGGTGAGACCAGGAGCACCTAAGGAGAGCCAACCTTCATTCTGTTCTTCTGCCCTTAATTTAACTGGCACAGTCATTTTCCTGGTCATGTAATTGTGAATAACTGTCAAAGATGGCAGTTGGTGCAGTGGTTAGCACTGATGCCTCGCAAGAAGATGGTTCTGGGTTTGCTTCCAGGCTTCCAAATTAAATACAAATAAGACTGCCATTTTCTCTGCGAAGACATCTGAATGTGGTCTAATACAGGACTCAAAGAGCACTAGCAGGTAGTGAAGACTCTCTCTGTGCCTCCTGCAGCCAGAATATCCGAACCTGAGCTGGGGAGCGGGCAGCCATTTTGAGGCGACTGGACCTGTCTCTGTGGACACACACGAGAAAGGAGCATCGCAGCACCGAGGTGAATTGTGGTAGTGATACCGGGGGTGGGGAGGGGGGGGGTTCACCCAGCTGAAGCTCCACTCTCTTGCGCCAGGTTCGGGTCTCCCCCATCACCTGACGGTTTTCACCATTCCACTGCGCTACGCTCTGCGTGCCACACACACACACCACAGCTGTGAGCGAACGCTCGTGACGCAAGGCCCCAAAAATAGCGCTCCATTACCCAGAACCCCCCCCCCCCCGCTCGGCCGAAACGCTGTCGCAGATCCTGTCCTCTTTAGGAAGAGGTGGCTGAGGGCAGTGACGCCGGACACCGTGCACTGGGTCAGCGTGTGCGCTGTCCTGTTCCGCGGGCACAGGGTGACACTGGACGGAGGCAGCGGCCACACTCAAAGCAAACAAACCCCGTGTGGAATCAAAGGTTGCTCTGCAGTTCTGCTCATTTGCTAAATTATCGGCCGATTTCGATCCAGCCGCGTCCTTCGGTCCATGTCCTTAGCTACAACAGCGCGCCGGGGAAGTCTCCTGTGTCAGACATACCATACCAGTCCGAATTCGATGTTACAGGACGTAAGAAAAACTTTACATCAGAAAATGTAAAAGGCACTCATGCTTATTGTCCCTAGTGTGGGTATGCTCACTCTGTATGTACACACACACACACACACATACATATATACACAAACTAATCAAAGCAGGTCATTCTATACATAGAACACTCCGTATTCAACGGGTTTTTCTCAGAATGCTGACACGGGCTACTTTCTCGCGCCATTTGAGAAAAAAACGAGACCGCATCGAATCATCCGCTGCATTCACGCCTCAGGTCCATCCACACTCCAATTAGTGGGTAATTATCGAATAAATGGAGCAATAACGTAACCCATGAGATCACGGCCGTTCGGTAGCGAGGGCAGCATTGCGCAGGGTGTGTTCCAGTGCGTTTTACACCTCGCCATCTGAAAAGCGCTGAGCTTGCGGGAATCTCACGCGGAGAAAACGGAGCGATGCACTTCGCTCCTGGGTACGACGGCGCTGTTCCCACCGGAGCTGCGCAGCGCGGATCATTTCTAAGAACAGCACGTGTGCTGAACGTGTGTCTAATCTCAGGCACATTTCCTGTGGGGCGTGGACTTTGGCAACATGCGTGCCAGTAGAAATGGACAGGAGGGAAGTGGTCCAACCAGAGACATCTAGGCCAACACTGCAAAAAAAAGGCTTAAGTGTTTAAGTCTTATGGTAACGATTTTTGATTGCGTGACAAGTGAAATTGTCTTGATTTTAAGTCGACATTCAAACTATAATTCTTGTTGAGATTGACTTATGTTTTCACGGTGTAATAACACTGAATTACTCACTGCATTACAATGGCTGGGCAGTATTTAGCCAAAATATCACACAGCTTGAAAGCAAAAGTAGATAAAAACCTACAGTGGAAAAACATAGTGTAGATAAAATGTTGTCTTTGTCATTTCGATCTCTGCTGACACTGGTTTCCGGAAACTATTCTGGTGTCTGCTGTCCTATTGAGTGTTTTAGACCCGCGACGCTGTCTATGAGCCGGGGGGGGGGGGGGGGGGGGGCCCTGCAGGAGAAACCACACCCGCTGCTTTCCGCAGGCCCACTATGGATCTGTGTCTCTGTGGTGGGAGACACAGCACAGCCACACAAAGCCGGCCCGCCCAATTAGCTCCAGCACCAGGAGCTCCCTCGGATTCCCGCTCCGATATCGACTAGCGGACAACGGCACGCGGCGGGATGCGCTCCGGCCCCGCTGTCTCCGTATCGAGCGCCAGCCCGCGAGATAACCGTAGCCCGGGGGGCGCCGACGACAGGCCCGCAGCGGTCCACAAATAGGGCGGAGCTATTTCCGCCGGCGTCCTATTCCGGAGCGGGTGACGGCGCGGCGAGCGGAATGCGTGTCGGAATCTCGAGCCGCGCTATTAATACCCGCCCGGTTACGGTGGCCCCCCCCGCGCGTCGCCACGTGACCCCGCCGGTTCCCGCGTCCTGCCCGGCGCGAGTCTGAGCGCAGCGCGTTCTCACGGTGTTCAGGGGCGCGCCTAACAGCCGCGGCGCCTGCCCACGACCTCCCACGGAAAGGTGTGTCGTGAAGCGCTCGGAGGTGAGAAGGATGCCGCCGCTTTCCGTGCGCTGCCTGCGGTTTTTCAGGGGCCTGAACACCGCCACTGACGCTGAGTGGGAGGAACGCTGTGCTGAACTGCTGTGAACCCAGACGCCGTGATTAAGGCAGGAGTACGAGGCGAAGGCGCCGGGAAACAAGGCTGAAAGGTTAAAGGTTAACCGGGCTGTGTAGCGCGGGGCAAAAACCGTGCAGACCACCGCCTGAGAACCGCAGCTGACATACACCTCCGCTCCGCAGGTTCAACCTCGGAGACCCGATAACTTCAGACGCTCGGAAGACTTTGATTTAGTTTTACACCAGAATTTCTGCATTTCTAGGTGCTTCGGTTGCTGGATCCTTCAGAACCTTGGTTTAAATTCAACTATGAGCGACTGGCTGTTTCAAAACATAGCTTGAGCTGATCAAACCGTGTTGTGTATAGAGCTGGTCTAACTGGTCAGCCAGCTACCAGCTGTTTCAACACTAGCTTGAGCTGTTTTTTTCAGCAGGGTTGTTTTACGCCGAGATTTCGAGGAGCTACGCAGCTCGGGTTGCCGGATCCTTTGGGGGACTTAGAAGGGTGCTGTCGGGCCTGGACCAGGACGACTCAAGAGGAAGGGAACAGTAAGAGAGCGCTGTATCACACACCACTGGAAAGATGAGTCAGAGTCAGGAAACAGAAGAAATATCTTGGGACTGGAAAGTATTGTAAAAACAAATGGTGTCCGGAAAATACTGAATGCCCACTCGGTCTGCGTAGGAAGTGTCGAGGGGGGGGCTCGCGGTGCCAGAAAGATTCGGGCACGGAGGCGAGAGGCGGCCGACCCTCACGGACAAGGGACAAAATGGCTGTCGCGATCCCTCCCCGCTGTGCTGGAGCTGGTCGGCTGATAAACGGGATTCTGGCGAGACCGCTGCCGCCCGTTGTCTTGCGTGACAAAAGCGTTTCCGAGTCCGCTTGGGGGTAACGCCCACAGACCAAAGGGCTCGTAGGCACAACCTCACTAGCGTTCTCAGTCTAGCTTCATCACAAGATTTATAAAAACATCCCATAATGCGAGTGAATGTAATCAGAAACTGGCCGCGTACCCTGAAACAAGGTGATAAGACTGCTTGACGCTTTCTGAATACCAGAGAACAAGAAATGTATGCTGATCTTTTCCCCATTGAGAGGAAACGCATTCCTGAAACACCTTTTAAAAGTTTTGAGTGTAAATGAAACTAGCCGCTGTTGCCACACGTGTTTAAAATCTGCCGCAGATTGTGAAGAAGCATTCTTTCAGCCCCCGGTTTCTGAGGAGGCTTCTGAAAAGAACTTTCCTCAGAAAAAGGGCCAGAAAGTGAAAGGGCAGTGAAACACAACATCTGTTTCCTGAAGCTCATGGGACTGCCATATCAGAGGTGGAGGCAAACACCCGGCATATCTTGCCCTAAGCGAACGGCCTCCCAAATAAAAATAATCTCCAAAGACCACTGCCACATGCAAGTTCTAGTGCCTCTGTCAGAGCTAGCACAGCAAGGCATTCTTCCCTATTCTTCCCTTTCCTTTGCTCTAGTTGCCCCATTCACATCAAAAAAGCCTGTGTTTTAGTCTTGTAATGAAACTTGAAATCATATTTTTTTTAAATCTTGTTTTAAGGAAATAATTGCTTGACAAGTTAAATTTTCTTACCCCAATGGCGAATTTTGAAATGAGTTATCAATGCCACCATGTATTATTGCTTTCATTAGCATATTCAAATCACCAGTACTCCATCTCAACTGTAAGAGTGACTCTTATCATGTCTGTCGCAAACAGGCAGATTGCAATGTTTAACGTCAAGTACTCCAGTCTCCTGGCCGGACGAAACATGTCCTTAGAAGCTCCTGGCAACAGGAGAGATAAAATATTGTGTATGGAAAACACAAGAGGAGGCGATTTGCATTGCAAATTTCAACTGCCAGTTTTCCGCTCGCTCCCTTCTGGTCAAACCGTGGCAGACAGGCAGAGACTCGACCCTACGATTTCCCAAGCCCGCACCAACCGCTATCAACCTGTCAGGCGCTTTCGCGGAGGTCATAAAGTAGAAAGACAGCAGAGTGCAGTGCAGAGGCTCATTCAGCACAACACATCAAGGGGCTCCATTTTGGCTCAAAGTGCCATTGATAAACCTGGAGTGAGCCCCTTGGGGGGAAGAACTTCCTACCCTGCGTGCGCTTTCACAGATCTCTCTCCAGAGAGCAATGCCGGAGGGACTGATCCACAACTGGGCTTTCCGCCGAGCAAACAGCCTCTGGCGGACAGGATGATGCATGTCCACCTGGGACACGGGAGATGGCGTCCGTGAATACATCGACTGGGGTGTGACCTCAGGCGGCGAGAAAGCAACCGTCGTCGAGGACGGTGCCAGGATCCCAGAGAAACGGCCCCGCGTTCCGACGGAGGAGCTCGCATTCCGACGCGCCCCGATTTGACTTGCAAACGAGGCCAGGTTTTACAAGCGGTCCCAGTGTCAAACATGATTAAGGAGTACTTAACAGCAGCGCAGAAACCCCCCCAAGACGTTCGGGGGTTTTGAAATTCACAATCTTAAAGGTAAAGCTAAACTGAAGGGTTTAAATTGGCGTGCCAATGAGTCTAATTGCCTATGATCTCAGAGAAAAGCATACTTTTTCTCTCCGGGCAAAGTGATAATCCGTTCAAAAACGTATATTTTAGGAAAAAAAATTACATGTATTACATAAATATACCTTTAAGGCATTGTCATTGAATAATATTTCTGGAAGTGTATGTCAAATACCTAATTTCATGGCCTCATAAACTCCAAATAAAGAGGATAGCGCCTGGTCTGTTTGTCGATTACTACATACAGTGTTCCAGTGATGCTATAATTCGCAAGATACTATAATAAAATACAGTACAAGTCCCATACATCTATTTACCATTCCAGATCTTTTTTTGCAACAGGGGAGGGCACTACTGTAGTTCCTGTGTACTTGTGTATTCACAGTTGTGTACTGTTTCATATATTCCTCAGACACACCCTCTCGATGTGTTCATTATGAGTCATAGATCAAAACTGACCATAGTAACATTTTCTATGAGCAATAACGTGAAATGTTTCCCCCGCAAGCGCTATCCACAATGCTATAATTCTGCTAATGCTATACTCTTATAATCAAACTGCTCTTGTATTGCTCATCACATTACTCTGTATGTATGTGTGTGTGTGTGTGTGTGTGTGTCTCCCACTACACCAACAGGAATTGCCCATGAGCTCACAAAGATGTAGATATGCTGGAATAGATATGACTGGATCTTCCTGACATAATAATAATAATAATAATAATAATAATACATTTTATTTATAGAGTGCTTTTCAAGGTACTCAAAGACCCATAAAGACTGAGCCTGCGGGAATACTTCACCCATCAGTTCAAATAAGCCTCCCAGGATGCACTGCACAAGAGCAGTACAGCAGAGTGGTGAAAAAGGACTGACGAAGAGGGTGTTGAAGAACCGCGTACTGACATAGGCGCAGGCTCATAGCCTACATTGCCTGATAGCATGGTCAATGTTGCTATCGCTTAACACGGCCAACATGATTTGCTCAGTGCACAAAGGGCAGAATGAAACTTTATGGTATGACAAGTGGCGCTTTGACAGATGGCACCCTACAGGAGGATTATCAGGGACACATAGAGTTCTTCACTCTTTCGTTCGGCCTTTCGGCACCGGTCCAGTAGGCGTTCTCCTCATATACCTGACCGCCTCCTCTCAGCAGCAGGAAAAAAAAAAAACTATTTGAAAAACGAGTGAGAGATGGGAAAGACAGGGATGTCAGAGAAAGAGAGGAATGAAAGTGGAAGGAGAGAGGAAAGTGATGAGTTGCACAAGGGAGGAAGGCGAGGGAGAGAGAAAGAGAGAGAGAGGGGACGAGAGAAAGAGAGGGGCAGCTAAGGTCACAGGGATTTCTTAATTCCCCTGTTCCGTTTATCTCAGAAGTGTTGTATGACCATGGCAGCCAAACCAATATAATTGCTGTTCAGTTTAATAACGTCCCTTACAAGTGTCATTTTTTACGCAATAAGACAGCAAGATATCGGCAACACAATGTAATATGTATTCCTGGGATGAGGAATGGCTTGGGCTGATTTTCTAGATAGGGTGTTAATATATGTACGTTACCGCTGTCGAACGCTTGCCACATGCCATGCGGCTATTCTGGCAGACCGAGTTCTTGGGTGTGATTTTATGTCCTAGCATGCAGCTGTGCCTTCTAAAAACAGAAACGTGAGGGGGCTACTAGGTGCCTCGTCCAGTTAAGGCACTGCCTTCTGCTCCTTCGGGTAGGCCTCCCGGTCGAACCCAGACCGCGCCAGCACCGTTTGTAGCCGGCGGGCCCACATGCTGACCCATAATTAACTCCAGAGTCGCCCAGGGATGAGAGGGTTTCAGTCGGCGGGGATGACCGTGCTGCAGTGACCCCTGCTGGTGGACTAGGCACGCGCGGGTCTGCCGGTGAGTCTGACTCGAGACTGCGGTGTGAAAAGAAGCAGCTGCTTCAGAGAATACGGAGTACGTGGGGCTGGGCACTTCAAATCGGACAAGAAGTGCTATGACCGAACGCGGAAGGACAAAATGTGCCAAGATTGAGCAACAGCTTCACCCAAAATTAGGGCAAAAGGTAAGCTCTCGTCGCCAGGCAACGGCTGCCCCCAAAACTGTTACTACGCAGCCACTGCTGTGACATTTGTGGCGGACTGACGCAAGTGGAACTTCACCCGCCGCGCATTAACGCGCCTGGCGTTTGCCGTGTCAGATCTGCACTGCCGTACCCGACCCGCGTCCCCTCCCCCCGTGTTCTGCGTGACAGCTGGGAGAGTGCGCACTGCACGTGAGTGAGCTACCTGTGCAACCCGCCAAAGGTCACCTGCAACCGCAGTGCTGTTTATAGCCCCTTCTTTCACTCTGCGCCCGACCCCCCCCCCCACAGCGAGCCTCTTATCAGAGACCCAGACCGCCGGCACGCCACCTTTCCTGAATGCGAGGGGCCCAGTTCACTGCCTCCGCTCTACGAAGCGACGGGTGAACTGGCAGCCACCTGACTGCCGACGGAACGGAGACTCTGCCTTCCGCTGCCGTTCGCATGTCATTCCACCGCCGGCGAAGCTTCCTCTTCTTCACTACTTTCAACTGCTTTCCACTCTCTGCTTCTGCAGCAGGCAGGCTTCAGGCGGGCCCTGTTCACGTGTCTCGGCTGAAGACTCAGCCTCCCGCCGGCTGTCACTCACAAATGCACAGACATGATTGGTCTAGAGCATGGAAAGGACAATGGATGAGAATACAAAGCTGTTCGTTTGAATTTTAACGGATTTATATTCAGAACGGATTTTATTGGGGCGGCCTGTAGCGTAGTGGTTAAGGTAAATGATTGGGACACGCAAGGTCGGTGGTTCTAATCCCGGTATAGCCACAATAAGATCCGCACAGCTGTTGGGCCCTTGAGCAAGGCCCTTGGCATTGGACCCTTAACCCTGCATTGCTCCAGGGGAGGATTGTCTCCTGCTTAGTCAACTGTACGTCGCTCTGGATAAGAGCGTCTGCCAAATGCCAATCATGTAATGTAATGTAAAAAATCAGTATGACTGAATCCCAAACTGCCGCAGGTAGGAGCATACTGCAACTGAACCATTGGTGTCTTAGTCTTAGTCAAAGAGCCCAAAGGGCAGTAAATCAGTCCCACACTATATCAGCGCATCACTGATACGAGATATTATTAATGATCCCGCTAACAAGCAGCGGTTGTTTTTTCCCCGCCTAACACATTCCTTGCCATTTTCCATGCTGAAAGCCCACTGTCTGAAACTGCATTATCAATCACCGCCTTTGTGATAAGGACAGCACTGTGCACTTGTAGTCAGTATTGTTTCTATGCAGGAAATATACCACAACTTGCGAGATGTGAAATATTCCAGTAATACTCAGAACTCCAATCTTGTCACCACATCTCATAAATGTAATTGCTAGCGGCAGCGATTGTTTCACACGACAATGACTCCTTTACTGTCTCACAATGCGTCTTCTTGTGCTCCGGCTTTTTTTTTTTGTCGAAAAGCATCCGAGAATTTGCATAGGAGGAAACCAATTTTCTAAAAAAAACAGAAGCCTTTGGAGGCCCGTGATCCGGTCCAAAGACGGAACGTCAGGAAAGACACAGAACACCAGCGGCATTGCCAAACAGCAGCTGCCATGGGAACGGCTTTGACGTGCGATTGCAACTGCGTTCCCCGCTGGGTGGGAGGAGGTGACCGGCTTCTTGGCCTTTCACTTCTGTAAAACGATCTGTTCACACGCAGAGCCCCCGCTCCACTCCCTACCCTGACGCAGCAGAACCAGAGCATCCCGCAGCCAGCGTATAAATAGTGTCAGCCTGGAAGTGCCAAGATCCTGATTCATCCAAGACCGCTCCCATTCAGGGGAGGAGGCGGGGCTTGAGCCCGCCAGTCACGTGACGTTGCCACGGCGAGGTTGGTCGCTTCACCCTGCGCGCTCTGCTCCCGGCATTCCCGCCAGCGACCCTTCTTCTGACGCCGGGGGGCCCCCCGGTTCCTGAGAATTGGCAGCCCCCAAATAGTGCGTTGCTGATCTAGCACGGACGGTGGCGGGAGCTAATGAAAGAACGTCAGCCCCTGGGCCAAGAGGGATGGAACGATGCCTGCCAGGGTGGTAATTTGCGATCGACAGGTGGCTAAGTCAGGACCTGACCTCTGCCGACGCCTGCGTTAGTCGTTAACATTTAAAGGGACGTAGCTGTCGAGGTACCGACAAGCTCAATGCTCCAATATCCAGGGAAAGGGGTCTCCGGAAAGAAGGAATACAGGCAAGGCCGAGCACCGTTCGTGCTGTGGAGGAGATACGGACTGAACTGCCCTTTTAGTGTCTTTAGCCCAACGAATGAACAAAGGTAGCCTGGGTTGACTCCAAATTCCTCTGTAACCTTGACTGGAAAATAAAGTGCAAGAGTAACCTTTTTCTTGACAAACACAGTTTGACAAGTTAATTAATGTAATCATGGAATGGAAAACTACATTATCCTGATTTTGGGTTTGATCTGACCTCATTATAACCAAATTAATTACACTGTTTTCTTTACTGGATAATGACTAGCATAATAGCACCGTGTCCTCTTGGTTCTTACAAAGTCTCCCTCGCACCATTCTGCTCCCACAACCTAAAAAAAAAGTGCTCCCCCCCGAGTCTGAGTTTTCACGAGGCTGGACCTCGCAGAAACCATTCGACGCAATTAGCAACGGTGCAAAGCAAGCTGCCTGCAGTCCGGAGGTCAGAGAAGTCAAACCTCCATTGTCCAGATGCCCCACCTCAGGCTGTGCAGCGGTGGCCGATGCTCAGCACCAGCAGGGAGGAGGGAGGCCCGCTGTTTTATAGACCCGAGAGGCGGACATCTTAATAACCCCGGCGCTCAACTGCTTTATGGGCCTCAGCTCATCGCTGTGCACAGGCGGCGGGAGGAAGGAGTATCAGTTGACACCATATTTCTTGTGCCCCGAGCACAGCTTGAGAGGGCTTGTGGGATAGGTCGTCCCACCAGGCACGGTGGCCCTCGGGCGATCCTCTTTTAGGGAATCGCCCTCCTGACAACAGCGCGGGAGGCGGAGCGCGGGGCTGCAGGTTCTCCGACTTCCGAGAATCCCCATCGGAACGCCTTTCTGGGAATGCTGCCGGTCAGGTGGACGTGGTTAGATTCCCCCAGGCTCGTCTGCTGAGTATCCGCCAGAGCGAAATGAATGATTAAATCAGCAAGAAACCCTATGACTCCTTCCAAATACCCAGCATACCTACGCACAACTCCCGAAACCTTTCCGAGCCAAGTATGTGTTAATGTATGGATGAAATTGGAAGCCTTTTCAGAGTTGGATATGCCGTCACTCTTATATAAATCAACGTGTAATCATGAGGAGATGGGTGCTGACTGCAGCGAGAGGAGAAACTCTCCCCGCGCAGAATCCTTGTAGGGGCGTTTGAGGCCTGCAGCCTTCTCGACGCCGTTCCGCAGCGCCGGAGCCAAGAGCAGAGCCACCAGGTTTGTGTGTAGGCGACTGCTTCACAGAGTCGAGACCTTCCACGGAGCCGGCAGCCAAACAAGCGCCGAATCCGATTCCAAAAGCTTAAAGCCTTCGTTTTCCGCTGCCAACTTCCTGACAACTCTGGCCTCCAACAAAGAGCTGACTTCTTTCCCCGACACCTAGTCCAGTAATTCTGCCTTTATTTAAGGACCAGGGTCTACATCTTCGGACGTCTCTTTCAGCGGATCCTCGAAGCTGACAGCTTCTCAAAGTCAAAGTGTGGAAATCAGTTGACCCACCCACCAACATGCCACCCACAGACTGGAAAGTACACAGGGCAGGGATGAGGAATTTAATGCTACACACCTGCAAAGTGGAAACATTGATTGACAGGGACAATCCCATCGCAACAGGAAACACAATCTCAAAAGAAAGAAGAGTTCTGTTCTGAATCTAAGTGAAAGTAGACATTTCTTTAGAATGAGTCAACAATCTGCAGGAATTTTACTGGTGCCTAAACGGAAAAGGTATTTCAAATAAAGTATCTGATCCAGGTTTTCAAATAGGTGATTCAAATAGGTGAGCTCCAGGAAACGTAAGAGAGCTTCACCGATTTACATGCACATGAAGCAGCAGTCTCCCATTATTAATATCCAGCTTCCCTTAAGAATAAGGAAATTTAAGAGTACTCCTCCTATATGTCCCATGTCTCCACTCCCCAGAAGTTCAAAGGTCA
This sequence comes from Conger conger, assembly GCF_963514075.1. Classification (NCBI taxonomy): domain Eukaryota; kingdom Metazoa; phylum Chordata; class Actinopteri; order Anguilliformes; family Congridae; genus Conger; species Conger conger. Next base: position 13,157,680 of record NC_083768.1, read on the forward strand.
ACTCATGAGTCACTAGGCAGACTACAGGCTACAGCTGTGGCCTATAAATTAAGACATCAAAACCGACACACGGACACAATGACATAGAACTCAACAGGTGCTAACTTACATCCGTGTGGAAGAGTGGATAGCTAAAGCAAGGAAAATAGGGGGGGGGGTTGTAATTGGGCGATCAGGGACTCTTCCAATTATATCCAAAGCATTTAGGCTCAATTACAATTGAGCTGGAATCACTTTTACTGGAATTAAAAGTGAAGGTGCAAGATGACATCTTGCCTCCTTATCTTCTGGGGCGCATGAGCTATTGCTAGCTTTGATGTAGGGCAGGCCTCTTTCCTTAGAACAGAAAACCAAATAACGGAAGACAGTCTTTTTTCAGAGTTTCCTGCCTGGTTTTTTCTTTCGAGTGTTTTTGAAAACCTTTTCAAGATCGTAATCTGGTTCTAATTCACTGGGTTTCATTTTTAGAACAATTCTATAAAAATACATGAAGAGCACCGCTGAAGTAGCGCATACCTCAACCACTCCTCCGCTTCAGTACAGATGAACAATTTCACACAGGGGCTTAATAGTGTCTGTGCATTTGTATCAGCTGTACTTCTCCCAGGTGGGTTTGCAGTGTCAGCATCAGAGAAACAATAAAATGTTTGCACTAAATCAACTAAATCAAATCCATTTTACTCCCATGCAGCACATTCTCATCCCTTTTGGACTCGTATGAACTGGGTTAAGAATATTTTATTGCGCTGGCAAGGTGATGGCAAGGTTGCCTCCCTTTGGAAAATCCTTAGAGAGCTGACGAAAGGCTCAACGCAGCGAGAAGGAGTTACGACGGATTTCTGCAAATGCCAAAATACCAGGGACGGCTCCCTAAGAATAGAATTCCCATGGCCTGAGCGGAGGGGAGCAGTCGGAGGGTGTGTGCGCTTCCATCAGGAACCGGAGCCAAACAGGGACTGCACTGGGGCAGGGAGCCCGCTGGCGGGGACATTTCTCTGGAGGGGTTCGGCCCAAATCCTGGCCCAAAGAGCACCTTTCCCGGCAGGGCCAGCGCCTCTGTGCGGAAGGGCTGCATTGTGTTCCTACCTGAGAGTTTAGTCATTTATTGTTTTGGCATGCCGGTGTGGCAATGCGTTGTTGTCGGAGCTGGCTCTCATCCCACCGGGCAGCCAATCAGCTGTGACGAACTGACCTCCGTGAAAAAAGCTCCAACGCTCGTATACAGGGCATCGACCTACACCCCGGGCACAACCACTACTTATACCCATAGTAAACTCGTTATCATACCCGCTATTTATACCCATATTAAACTCGCTATCATACCCGCTATTTATACCCATAGTAAACTCGCTATCATACCCGCTATTTATATGCATATTAAACTCGCTATCATACCCGCTATTTATACCCATATTAAACTCCCTATTATACCCTCTATTTAAACCCATATTAAACTTGCTACTATACATATTTATACCATATTTCACAGGTTATTGCACCGACTATTTATACACATATTACACTGAGCCATGCAATATTACACTGAGCCATGCAATGCTTCAGTTTCCAGAGATTAAGTCACCTCAGTCCACCAAAAAAACCTGCTTCAAGAAGGGGGGGGGGGTGATTTTGCGTGCCTGGCTAATTATCAGCAGAGAAAACCAATGCACACACAGTGATAGCCTTTGGCAAGAGTGCACTCTCTGCATTTGTGAAATCCCCCACTCCCTCAAAATGTTTTTTTCTGCTGAGAAACATTCCTGTCAAGTTTTCTTGACCTAATATGACAGTGACAACAACAATTGTTGATTACATTTGGTTACTCTAGGGCAGGGGTGTCAAACTCCAGTCCTGGAGGATGCAGTGTCTGCTGGTATTTGTGGTTTCAGCTGCCAATTAAGGCCTTGAGAAGAAGGTGTGCGGATTCTTTAGCCCAGCCTTCCCCAACTCCCCAGCTCAAGTGTGCTGGGTGAAAAATAATTTTTTACATTTTTTTCAAATGATTTAAGAAATCCCATCCACAGAAGCCAAAGTAAATGTCATTAAAATGGATTTTGCTTCACTGAACCTCTGAAAGAACAGTTAGGCCTACTGCTGACATGTCAGATCAACATCAGTGCTTCACTCGCTTTTGAGAGAGGAGTGCCCTGACCTGAGAGAGGTGTGTCCTGACCTGAGAGAGGTGTGTCCTGAGCTGAGAGAGGAGTGTCCTGACCTGATAGAGGAGTGTCCTGAGCTGAGAGAGGTGTGTCCTGACCTGAGAGAGGTGTGTCCTGACCTGATAGAGGAGTGCCCTGACCTGAGAGAGGTGTGTCCTGACCTGAGAGAGGTGTGTCCTGACCTGATAGAGGAGTGCCCTGACCTGAGAGAGGTGTGTCCTGACCTGAGAGAGGTGTGTCCTGACCTGAGAGAGGTGTGTCCTGACCTGATAGAGGAGTGCCCTGACCTGAGAGAGGTGTGTCCTGACCTGAGAGAGGTGTGTCCTGACCTGATAGAGGAGTGCCCTGACCTGAGAGAGGTGTGTCCTGACCTGAGAGAGGTGTGTCCTGACCTGATAGAGGTGTGCCCTGAGCTGAGAGAGGTGTGTCCTGACCTGAGAGAGGTGGGTCCTGAGTCTGGACAGTGTGCTGCGTAGGAAACAGGGTTGGGAAACGCTGCTTTAGCCAATCAATGGCCTAAAATAATCAGTCATGCTGAAACACAACGAAAGCCAGCAGACCTCGAGGGCCCTCCAGGATTTGAGCTTGACACCCTGCTCCCGGGTCTTAGTGCAGTGTCCAGTTATCTTATCCGAGGAGAAAAAGATTGCGGTCAGATCAATGGTCTGACTAGCTGATGACAAAGCTCCCTTTGCTCATTGCGTACTGCATACCAACAATATTCCAGGTACTGTAGGTCAAGTTGCCAGATTACACACATATGAATGCATTTTATGGCAAAATATGTAGTGTCCATTAACAAGTAAATCATTGACAGTCTGTGTACATCAGGGACTTGTAACACCATGTTAATGGCCTCAGAGATTGGTGAAACACTGCCATTGATTAGAGCTTCTGTATTCATGAGACAAAGACTCAGAGATTAAGGCAGCTTTTTATCCCATATATTTTCTTTTCTACACTGTGATACTGACGGTATATTCAAGCCCCTCGTATTCAGGAGAGCACGCCATAAGTAAGCCTGGGATCTGCTCAGAGGTTTCCTGCAGTACACCGAAAGTACACTTCCCCTGTAGCTAGCAGGTCAGGTACTGGAGCTCAAGTGGCCACTAGGAGTCACTCGAACACGATGAGACAGGGAAAATACAGCTGAGTGGTACCCCCCCCATCTCCACCCCCACCCCCCTTGGCAGGGCTACGGCCAACTGGCACCGACACGGTCAAACTTCGTTAACAGGCTCTCGAGAACAGGGCCGCACTGAAAATGAGTTCCCCGAGAACCCCGACAGGAGAAAAAACGCAGCACTCAACATCCAGTCAAGATGAAGGCGGTGTGAAAGACAGCATGAACCCAACGCGTCACGGTAACAGACGTGTCGCATGTTTGATATGTTCGTGCATGTCTTTCGCTCATGCGACGCTCTGTGAGGAATATGAGTGCTGACATTTCCCCCATGTCAGCCGGTTAGGGCGACTGCAGAAAAGCCTTCACCCCTCTGCTCGAGGGTAGGCCCCTGGGGTGTAAAAGCACCTCTACGAGGAAACGCTCTGGAGCTGAATCTGACAGACAGATGTGTCTCTGCCAGGGTCCTCCAGCGCTAACTCTCGAGAGGAGATGAACACCTGAATGTCAATTAATGTGACTTTCTACAGCTTTAAATTTTTAAAGTTTATATAGTTCTGATATATTTTTAATATATTTTATATACTGTACATGCTTGCTTTATTAACAAGCAGTCAAAGTCAGTTCTCCGATTTCCGTATATGGTGGCCACCTATTAATGTATATATCAATATCAATCTATCCACACGGTACATGTCATATAGATATTTCCGTCGTATTCCAACAGCAGAGGAGTCCTAGCCATAGTTAGCCAGGCTACAGACTTGATGGTGCGGCACCCTAAAGCAATTTGATCCTACATTTGGACTAGATATTATCAGCTAATATATCATATTAAAACCATTATAATGATATACGATATATGACTGACAGACGTGTAGGTATGCACATGACACGTAGATGTACATATCGATGTCGTATCTTATAACGTATAGCGGCAGTTCGTATAGCTGCTGTAGATGCAACAGTGTCTGAGTGACTGAGACAGGTGGGTGGGCCCTGCCCAGAGGCTAGCCCGTTCCCTCCGAAAAAACGTCCGCACAATTCCAACCATTTCTGTCCCAAACGGGTCAGGGCTGGGGGGGGGGAAGGGCTCCGCGGCGCTCTGATTCCACAGGAGACATCCGCTGCCTCAGGGCGAGAAAACGCAACCTCTTTAATTGGAGCTGGAATCTCACCTTCTCAGATTCTCAGCTCAGATTACCGGAAGCGTTGGGGTACGTTTTGCCCTGATGTGTACCCTGTGAGTTTGGGGAAGCGGCAAAGCGAAGCGTAAAGTTAATGAAGTCAACTTGTGGACTCACAGACGGCAACTGAAATAACAGTGACTATCTAAACCAGGGGGTTCCTCTAGCCTAAAGCCCCGTCAAGCTATGAGACTGTGGGGCTGTGGGGGTGGGGTAATTATGTTATCCAGCTGGAAATGGTTATAGCTCGGGCAAGTTCAAACCTGGTCATAGGTGTCAAGCGTAGCACGGCAGTGGCAAACAGGGAATCATGGGAAAGACCTCTAAATGACATCAGACAGAACGGAGGGGAAGGTCTTCGGGTCCGATATCTCATTAGCATTGTTTCCGCGCGTACGCGCTCACACGTAATTAACGTGACGTTTTAGCAGACTGACAAACAGCAGACCGTGCTCTTCTCACCTCCGTAGATTTGTACTGACCATCTCAGTGTTTGTGTACGAGTCACAGCTTTACCAGGCCTTTCTGCGGTCTTTTTCAGAGCAACGCCTATCCGCCCAGCAGAAAAAAATAAAATAAAATAAAAGTACGTTTCACTTTTTTATATAGCCTAATACCGATAGCCAAAGTGTTGTGGATGAAAAATAGAACACGTTGCAGTGAAAATAATGAATAGAATTTTTATTGAATTTTTATTTATGTATGTTTCATTTCGGTGAAATATTTGGTTGTTGAGGTCAGAGCTGAGTGTCCCCTCCAGGGGAAGTGGCACGGCCCGGTCCTGGGCTCTCTGCGTGGGTGGGCATCCCCCGCAGCGCAGGCTTCCCGCAGCGCGGGGCGGGCCCAGCCGCACGCGTGTCGGAAAAAAGCCGTCGCCCCGGCAACAAGCCGCGTTTCTGACCATCAAAAGCCGTTACCCCCGTCTCGAAAAAAGCTGCAGCCTTTTAAAACACTTCCTCCCGAAAGCCTCTCGGAGGCGAGGGGTAATCGGAGAGAGGCGGCGCGGCGCGGGGGGGGGGGGGGGGGGGAGTCGCGCGTTACTCAGCGGTGACGGGGGCGGCTGAGTGGGTTAGTCAGACGCGGCGGGCTTTGTGATCGTCCGCTGCGGGAGCCGGGGCGGGAAGCGGAGCGCATAGCTGGAATTGACGCGGGATTACGGGGCTGTTTACGGTAAAAGAGCGCTAAGCCCCGCGCTCTCCCCGCCCCTCTCCGCGCCGGAGGCTGGCACCGCCGCGCCGTTCTTACACCAAAACCAGGGGAGAGAGGGCGGGGTCAGAGCCACAGAGCGCTTTTATTTACTGGAGACCGGCTGTGCTTATTTTAAAAACTTTCAAGGTTTTTCTTTTCTCTCTCCGCGGCTCGATCGCCCTGGCGTTAGCAGCATGTTCCGGGAGCTCGGCCAAGAGACTCCAGAAATGATTAAAGTATTCAGAGAGAGAGAGAGAGTGAAAGAGAGAGAGAGAGTGAAAGAGAGAGAGAATATGAGAGAGAGTGAGTGGGGGAGAGAGAGAGAGAGGGAGGGGGAGAGAGAGCGACAGAGAGATTCATTAATTCTCCATAAGTGCTCTGACATACAGATGACCCACAGCTTGACCTCAATGCACCGTCTGGTACAGAAATGGAAGCTGAAAAAAACAGTAAAAAAAAAAAAAGAGATGATAAAGCACTGGGAAGTGGCTGAACTGAGCGGACAGTGATCCGGTTCTCTCCCGTTCATCCACGGCATCGGGGAGCTAATGATACCCCGCCCGCCCCCCGTTACCACCCTGCGCACGACCTCCGCGAACCCTGTCGCAGCGCGGCTCTGAACCCGAGCCGCCTCCCTGCGCCTTTCATCCATTTTGCGTCCTCTCTCCGGCCGCTCCGCTTATGTCACACGCTAATAAGAGGAATTAACCGACTGTGACTTGTTTTATTAGATCACATTTTGTTTCTCTCTCTTGAGGAAACGCACTTCCTGCCGGGCTGAATGAGTCTATTCAGCCTCTCTTATTAACTCAGGAAGAGATGCGCAGAAATAGACTTGTTAAATAAAATCAATTAACAAAAAAATCTTTGCGTGTTGGAGGAAGTCCTGCTGAGGTAGGTGGAGTATTGGCTTAATCGCTCCTCGTCATTAAACTACAAATCCCAGCATTCCTGGAGCATACATTTTCATCGCTGTTGAATTCATAAACACATTGTAAAATCTGAGTGACTGTGCTGGCGGGCTTCAACCCCCTTCTGCCAGACATTTTACAAATGACATTTCTTTTCTTGGTCGGTTCCTGAGCCCACGTTGGATTCCGGCAGGCTATCGAGCGAGCCGGGTGAATGATCGACTGGTGTGAGAATTCTAAGAATTCCCTGTCGGAAAATCAGTCAGCAAACAACCGGGAGGGATCATACTGTATGTTTGCTTTTCTTCCCTTATCTGGAGTTTCTTCTTCCTCCTAAGAGTGACTCAGCCCAAGAGGCAAACAGACATGTGAAAGAAGCAAAAAAAGGAAAGGACTAAAGCAGGAAAAAGTAAAAGAGTGAAAGCGAGAGACAGAGAGAGAAAGAGAGAGAGAGAGAGACAGAGAGACAGAGAGAGAAAGCGAGAGACAGAGAGACAGAGAGAGACAGAGAGAGACAGAGAGAGAAAGAGAGAGAGAGAGAGAGAGATAATAACAGGCTCGATCGCAGTACGGTGTGATGTCAAACGACACAGACTGCTTCCTCAGCTGCTCTTCACCGGGTCAGACGTGTCGCAGACAGCCAGGCTGCTGTTTTACACGCCGCTGGGTGTGATTGTGCGATCGTGGAGAAGACATTCGGCGTTACCGTTAACACGCTGACCGGGAGGGCAGCCTGCCCTGCCCCTGCGGTCCAGGGCGGCGGCCATCTTCTCTAACGCGCAGTCCAAATGGAACCCGTGGAGACGAGGTCACATCAGGCCCGTCTGCAATCAGGCCTCCCGTAACTACGCCCCGTGATGGATCTTTTCCCCGGGTAATGGGTTTATTTAAGCCCGCGGTGGACGGAGAGAAAGCGTGTCTTGGTCAGAGGGCAATGGAACAAACACAGCACTGTGCTAACAATACATCGCCCACTCAGCGTGCTACCAAAGGTTCCAGTTAAGCAGGGGCTGGGGGAAAGAGCAGAGAGAAAACTACAAAGCCTGCTATATTTCCATCTGTGCGGTGGGTAGAGCAGTCCCTGCAGTCCCTACCCACCAACGATCCCCCGAAAATAAAATGCTGCTGGGTCAAAATTGGACCCGATACAATGCCATGATGTGACCACCATATCCAGATCACAGGGCGCTCTCCTAAGACATGGATGCGGGCCAAGCCAGCTCTGCTCCACAGAACTTGGGCTGGGTCGAGGCTATGAGTTTCAGCTCATGCTATTTTAAGCCCAGACTGTTTGAATTAAAAAAATAATAAAATCTTAAACCGGCATCAGGCTGTTCCACACAGCTCTGGACGTACTGTATGAGCTAGCCTTCTCACACAACTCCTGCTTTGTGCTGTAAAATTATACACATATGTCTTATGTGTGTACCTTCTACAAGTGCTGTTTGTTGCATTTTGCCAGCTGAATAATTGTCAGTTTTTCTTGAATTTCACAAATAAATAGACCCTGAAATGCCCGGAGTGGAATTCGGGCAGAATTCCAGAAAGGAAGAGGTTGATTGGTCATCCTAATTTTCTCCTGCCAAGTTAAGATATTTTGCTTTCAAAACAAATGATGGTCCATTGTTTTATACAGAAAACACCCAATTATGACGGTGCTCCTGATGAAAAAATTACGGAAAAACGATAGCAACATTGATGGGAAATGGAAAACCAGACCAGGGAGAAAACATCAGGCTATTATTGCTATTTTTCCAGTTTTCAAAAGGAAAAGAGCACTATAAAACCCTGATTATCTTTATGGTGTGAAACACGGAGACAAAGGATTTATTAAAGCTGTCAAACACAATGGATAGCTCCTGTTTATGAGGGCTGTCCGTCAAAAAAAGGAAGTTAATCAGGGACTGGACAGCACGTATTCCAAAAACAGGATTTCACATTTCTAGTCCTTGGATTTTTCAGAAACACAGGAAATGTCCCCTTAGTGTGACTCGTACTTCCTGCCGCTCACCAGACAATGATATTTCACTTTGACACTCACCATAATGTCAAAGGAAACTACTCAATGGCACACCCCATCTCTGGTATCAAAAGAAAAACAGCTGGGATACATGTTAAGGGCGACAATAAAATGGAATCTAGGCACCAAGAGATTACTCAAAGGGATAATACAGAGGAGTGTTTGAATTTCCATTTAGTAACTGCCACCGCTCATGTACTGTAAACAAAATACCTTTCTGGGTTAGCTTTAATGCCCTCGACTGGCCCACAGTCCTCCACTTAACAAACAAGAAGAACAACTGAACCTGGGTGGCAGGAAGACTTCCTCCATTATGACTGAAGTTCTGAACAGATCTGCAGTGTTTCGGTGACTGGCACTGGGGAAAACACCACGTGTGGAAGTTGGGACATTCTTCCAGAAACTTCTGACCTGCGCGTAGAATAAATAATTCCAGACACGGTGCCCGCTGCACCATGGGAGATCTGAGGGATCGCTCCGGAAGTCGGCGAGGCGGAGGCTGAGGAAGCAGACCTCACCCCTGACGCTGGGGTGAACCGGGGTACCCGGGCACCCCGCCAGGAAGCGTCTCCCCGCGCTAACGACGACCCGGCCACTCGCCGGCCTCCAGTCAGCAACACGGTGGCACCGAGCGCGGACGACCTCACCTCCTTATCGCATTCCTCCCCGCACCGCGCCGTCACCGGGAGAAAGGGTGACTCCGAGAGACCACCGGAGGAAAAACCAAGAAGGTCAGCGGGTTTACAGACACAGATCGATAGCCTCCGCTCTGAACATCCTGGTGAGTGGGCCCATTACATCCCGAAGTGTCGTCCCTGGTGGGCGGAGGCACTAATGGAGTCGGCCAGCCCCGCCCGCTCCGTTGGGGTGAAGCAGGGGCGTGGTGGCGGGCTGCCAGAGCAAACTGACCCCCCCCCTGCGGAGATGAGCAGGAAGCTATCCATAGAACAGGGGCCGCTGACACGAGCGTACTGATGTTATTACATCTCGGTTCGGTCATACATTCCCTGATGCGGTGCCATTCCGGGAGGGGCAACAGCAGCGCAGCACAGCAGAAGTGACTCAAGCCCAGATCATATCAAAAATAACAGCCACCCTCAAACCAGCTTTCAGCCGCCGTATGGGGCTGTGATTACGGAACTCATCCCTGAGCCAAGCTATTATTCCGTAAGAGTATCCGGTATTGTACCCAATCTTAATTCTTTTTGTAAAGACTGGGCAGCTTGGAAATAATGTTAGGTAAATGAAAGGTAAATGATTAAGTAAAATAAAAAAAATGTTAAACCCAAGGAATAACTACATCTATGAGCTGTTCGACTGGGAATGCAGATTCTGTGGAAGCAAATCTCTGCCTACACCCAGTTCATATCTACACTGGGGCGTCGGTATGACCTGGCGCTCAGGCATTTCGTTGCAGCTTTGGGGAGTACGGCCGAAATGTTCATCGCCTCGGGCACACCCTGTTTCCAGCCCATAGCTTTCTCCTTCCATCCACGGCCGGATGTTTTCCATCTGACACACTCCTGTATCTGAACAAACAGATCCCATCAGCATCCTTCTGCCAGTTTATCTTACTCCGAGTGTTTTTATTTCTTGTCTTATGTACACAGCTGCGCTCAAATTCCACAACAGATTTCCCTCTGAGATCTCCCTTTCGCAGGCAGGGGGAAAAAAATGCCAAATATTCGTTCAGTGATTGTTGGGGATCTGAGTACACCTGCACCTGGTTTATTTAACGCTGGAAACACTTGTGTGTACACCCACTCTGACACCTAGACCCCTGAATTTCCACCACAGAGCGAGAGGCTGTCGGCCTCCCCCAGGTCAGCCGGGGGCGGTGAGGCCCGTGGGCGGGGTAACATGAGGTCAGGCCGGTGGTTTTTCCACATAGCAGCGCAGTTACCCAATTATGGACCAGTGATCGATGGCAGGTTGAGAATTATTGATTATAAGACACGTCATGTTACAACTCTGAACACGGCTACAGCAAGGACATTTAAATGCATTCTTCCTTTGTGTAGTTTCTTTCACTTTTTAATCACATTGTCATGTTTCATTACCTGCCTCCTCTATTTATTCAATTCTCCCATTTCCTGGAACTAACCGATTAGGCCTCGCTTTCCTCCCCTTCCCTCTCCCACTTTCCCTTCCATTATCTCTATCGTACTCTGTACAGATCAATGAATAGCATACTTCTGCTGTATAAAATGCAAATGTTTAAGAATTAATAACAAGCCTCTCTCTCTCTCTCTCTCTCTCTCTCTCTCTCTCCAGGAATTCTTCCTTCCCCTGTATCTGCGGACAATGTGCCGGTTTGCCGTGTACATTGACCACTGTACTTCTGTGCAGCGGGAGAGCACATATATCAAAGGGAAACTGTCCACAGAAGCTACATCCACACTTATCCAAAACCATCACCATTTTCTATTCCTGGACTGCGTTACAGTGACTGGCAAACATCTCTGGTCTGCCGCAAGTCGACTACCCAGAATTCCCCAAAATTAGACGGCGTACATTCACCATGATTGCTAAAATGAAACGAGTGGCAAGGACCCAGTCCACCGGGGTTAGGGCTTGAGTCCAGCTTTTGTATTGACTAGATTTAGGGGGGGGGGGGGGGAGAAAAGAAAAAAAACAAAAGAGAAAGAACACACACAGACACAAATCAGCTCCAATCAGTGTTTAGACTGACTGAAACAAAGCACGGCCCAGTCACTTCCCCCCGCAGCTGCCGTGTCTCTCTGTGTCGCTCTCCGGTTACAGAGCGGGGCCCTGTGAGGCCGGCCGCTTCCGCCACAAAGACGCTTGTGTCCCGCACCGGGGCGTCTGTGTGGAAGCCATCGGCCGGCTGCCCCCAGGAGCCCCCCCCCCTCGCCCCGCGCCCCGGTCTGCGCCCGCCGGCCCCCTCCTCGCCCTGCCCTCCCCTCCGGGGGTCCGATCAGCTGTCGGCCGGACGCATGCCTGTCCCGTTCGGACGCAGGGACCATCTGCCCGCGGAGAGCTGACTAACAGGAAATGAAGTGACGGCCGCCCAGGCCCCGCCCGGCTGGCTCAGCCAACCCGCTGCTCCTCTGAACTTGGCCGTGGCGGGAAGGACAGGCTGTAACGGGGGTGTGGGCCCGGGGTCAGAACCTGGGCCCAAACAGGACGCTCGGTACCGCCCCGGCGAGAAGACTCTGTACCTTTTCAGGCACTTTTCATACCTTTGTTCCCGAGAGTGTGTTTGTTTTCTAACACGTCTCTGTGCTCTACTGATCTCGCCTGGCGCACCTGAGACCGCAAGCAGGACCAGATGGGCGGGGTTCACGCTTTCGGGATCATTTCAATTCGTTCCAATACACCAGGCGAGTTTAGTCGAACGCTGAAAAGTATTTGAATTCAAATGAAATGCTGTGTGAACCCAGGTCTAGCGTGTACGTGGACATGCGTAGAACATGTGTGTGCATTAACGCGCATGTTTGCGAACGGTAAATGGGTTCGCGTTGGGAGAGGGCGAGTGGGAGAGAGACAGTCTGGCTGTGTATTTTGACTACACCCCGTGCCTTGTTGCGTGATTTGCATTTATCAGTTTATTTTGGGGAATGTGTTTGTGTGTCTGTTTGTCTGTTTGCGTGTGATGCAGGATGTGTCGGGCGGGCGTGTGTGTCTGTCTGACTCATGTGATGGCTCATGTGAATCTGTATCTGTTTAGACAACCCGCTTATGTGCCCATTTATGACTTATGAAGGAGTGTTTGTGCTTGCCTGCATGCACGTGTGTGTCTGTATGTGTGTATGTGTGTGTGTGTGTGTTTGTGTACATGTGTGTCTGTGGGAGCTAAATAATTAACTTAGCTGATGCTTTTATCCAAAGCAACTTACAGTTGATTAGACTGAGACAGTTAAGTGCCTTGCTCAACGGCCCAACGTCTTATCGTGGCTACAGCAGGGGCCTTCCGGGTCCCAGTCATGTACCTTAGCCACTGGGCTTCACCCTGCTCCACCTCACTTATCCGTTGAGTCCAATGACTTCCTCTCGTCACTGTTTTGTCCTTTGCGTAGTAAAACAATAAACAGGCTACTAATTCAAGGGCAGAGAGCAGAACACAGATAACAGCTCCTTTCGGAACTGCGCACAAAGGCATTAATATTCATGAACTCTCTTTACAATCTACAGCACTACCCCACCCCTCATTCACACAATCTTACCGTATGAACACACTTGAGCGGTGGAGAATCACTCTCCCACTGTTTACAAACCTTGTGACCGTACTCCAAACAAACACGCCGGACAACACTGATGTGGCCGTCTTTACAGCGCATTACTGTACAATCATAACTCAAACGGTTGTCAGACCTCAGGAAGCCAGTAGCGCCTCGGGCAGAGATGTGTGTATTTTTTTCGACTTCAGACTTTTGGAAGGAAAAGATATGAGCAGAACAATATGCTGGAGATAAGAGATCTGGCAAGTGCCAGGTTTTCAGATAAACCATCTACAGGTCAATGTTTGTTTCCTGTGGAAGACTGAAGACCGACCTAAAAGCCTAAAGCAGCTGCAGTGTGTGTGGGTGTGTTTGTGTGTGTGGGGGGGGGGAGTAGTTGTCTGTTTATCTGTATGCTTTAACAACACCAGAACACACAAAGCCCTGGATTCAATCAAAATGAACCTTGACTCACAATTTAATGCAAGAATGCATTTCTGTGATTTCATAAGGAAATATGCACCAAAGGATTCTAGTATAGGATATCTGGGCCAAGGAGTCTTTAGTATGGCTTCAATCACTGTTTCTCTGAAAATTAGACAGATCTATCAAAAATAAAATTCAAAGTGATGGACAGATGTTTATTGAATGCAGGCCAGAGTCTAATGGACACAGATGTACCATAACTGGATCCCGGAGAAAATGATACCGGAAAAAAAAAAAACCTCAAATAGTTCGCAAATGTGTTTTGTGCGACTTGTCTGAACATTATATTAAAACCGAAAAAGCCATTTTAATCAACTTTCTCCCTCCTCTGACCATTCTGTGTGATTTGATCTATCTGTCCCATCTAGTGTAAACGAGTCAGCAGATTCACAGATTCCTTCGCAAGTATCACCATCGACTTAAATTAACACACATGGCAGGATATTATTACAAGAGCAATCGTGCCATGAAATACATCCACCGTATATCCAGCGTGCATTAGCTAATGAATCCTATTAGTCTGGGCAAACGGCACATTAAAAGTATGAATGTGCTGATGTATTTCTTTAATGCGATTGCTCTTGCCTCGGTAATAATTTAGCAGGCTCCGGCAGGAGAGAGAGTCATGCCGCAGGCACGGACTGCAGCAGACAAGCCTGAGCTAAAGTTAGTTAAGCGGGGGGAATTTCAGAAATCCAAGCTCCGCGGTCCTGTCGGAACGGTGATCGGCGCTTCGCACAGAAGAACTCTCACCCACTTAACCAGTCAAGAGAGGAACCAACTGAAGGTCACCAAACAGAAACGACAAGTAAACTCAGCCATTCGAACTTCGTAAAAGCCCCCTTGGGGTTCGTGTGCCACCATTCGGTAGTCCCCCGACAGAGAAATTGATGTCCTGGGTGTCTGGACGAATTTATCCGCCCGTGACTATTCAAGCAAACAGGGGCTTTTTCTTTTTCTTCAAGTAAAATCATAATAACACACTCACTGACCACCGCAAGTCCACAGGCAACTCAAGTCAGCTGTGCAAGCACAATGTCCCGCCCTGTTAGAGACCCGGCTCTCTCCCCCCCTTACAGCCAGGGCTAACACAGCCCTCCAGTAACGCACGTCCTTAATCAGTTTACAGCCATTAGTGGAGCCATTTTGTATAATTGATCTGGCCTGCTGCTCTTCCGCTGAGCTTCCGCCTGCTGCTCATGACTAATAGAGGAGGAAGGCCTCTCTGAGTGTCTGAGTCAGACATAGTTCAAGTTCCCGCAGGCGTTAGTAATGAGAGGGGTTTCTATATCCTGCGCAAACATCCAGCGGGACACAGGCGGGCGGGCCTTTTAACGCTTTAGAGGCGCAGCAGCCTCACCGGGAACTCCGTTTATTAGGTTTCGCACCCGCTTGCGCTGAAAATACCGAACAACATTTAACATTAAATGCTGCTGACGACCAAGCGTTTGGTTCTGGCCGTGACTAATCGGGTAGTTTAAAACATGAAAAAAAAATGTTGAAACCCAACTGCTTTCCTTGTGCTCGTGAAAACGCTCTGAAAGGTCTATTTACAGTAGTATACTAGAGCACTATCCACTAAGCCACACAGTTTGGGGAAATGCTGTAAGCTCAATTGAAATGTATCTTACAAAGGAGTATCTAAGAAGCAGATTTAACCTGAGTTAACTCTCCCTGTAATTGTGCTGCAGATAAATGCTCATGTCTGGCTTTTGTAGGTGTGTCATGGTATGCAGATTTACATTCTCCCCCCCCCCCCCCAAAACTCCCCATGGGGAAGCACAGGGGGGGGTTCAGACAACAGTGGGGGAATAACATGCAAATTCAAAAAGAAAACAAACATATTTAGAATTCTTGTTGTCCTCAGTGGGACTGAACATTTGGTTTGATTGAGAGGGATTTAAACATTGCAGTTGTTTTATAGAGAGAGAGAGAGAGAAGCAGACAGAGATAAAGAGAGAAAGAAGGAGAGAGAGAGGGAGAGACAGAGTGAGCGAGAGAGACAAAGAGAGAGGGAGAGAGAGACAGAGAGAGGGAGAGAGGGAAAGAGGGACAGAGAGACAGAGTGAGCGAGAGAGACAAAGAGAGGAGAGAAAGAGAGGGAGAGAGACAGAGTGAGCGAGAGAGACAAAGAGAGATAGACAGACAGAAAGGGAGAGAGAAAGCGAGGGAGAGAGAGACAGAGAGTGAGTGAGAGAGACAAAGAGAAAGGGAGAGAGACAGAGAGGGAGAGAGAGACAGAGAGTGAGTGAGACAGACAGAGGGAGAAAGAGAGGGAGAGACCGAGTGAGTGAGAGAGACAAAGAGAGAGCGAGAGACAGTCTGCACCACTTCTCCGTCCTTTATCTCTGCCTCATGCTTGTGTCAGTCACTTTCAGTTGCTCCTGAGTGTGTTGTCTGCCTCATGCTTGTGTCAGTCACTTTCAGTTGCTCCTGAGCGTGTTGTCTGTCTCATGCTTGTGTCAGTTACTTTCAGTTGCTCCTGAGCGTGTTGTCTGTCTCATGCTTGTGTCAGTTACTTTCAGTTGCTCCTGAGCGTGTTGTCTATCTCATGCTTGTGTCAGTTACTTTCAGTTGGTCCTGAGCGTGTTGTCTGCCTCATGCTTGTGTCAGTTACTTTCAGTTGGTCCTGAGCGTGTTGTGCGGTAATCGGAGAGGAGCATGTAAAATTCACAAGGTGAATCAGCACTAACCGAAAACCACTGTGTCTCCTGGATGTTGTTCCAAGATACAGCAAAGCGAGACCGCTGTTCTGCACAAACGCACAGCGGTGCTGGAAGCACTGTACACCAGATAACTCAAAACGAAAGCACACTATGAATGTGTCGAGACCTCTGGGTACAAAAAATCACAAGCTTCAGAAAAGAAAATCAATTCGAAAACTGCTGTATAGCCTCACTGAAAAGAAAAGCCTAAAATGAATACTATTTTTACATCAATTTGTGACACCTATATTTTTAGGTTTTCCAAAATGAACAATTCGAATGAACCTAAACATTTTCAATTGAGAAAACCTAAAAAAAAATATATAGCTATAAAGAACCGATGCAAAAATGTTTATGTTTATCCACTTTTTCAGTGTCAGAACAAATCCCCCAAACACATGGAATGTGGTCCAGAAGCGAGGACAGCTGATACTGCCATGAGGAACGTCAGTGCCGCTTTAGCACTGCGACAGAATCGACCCCGAGTTATAAAACAGCTATGTCAGGGCTGCCATGACATGAACTTTGACCAAGACCTCAATAAACAACACCGCTGGCAGCCTTCCTTCCAGATAAAGTGCCTAACTCAGACATAAAAAAACTATTATATATCAATTATATTTTACATTTCAAATTATTATTGTATTCGTGTAATGGAGGCAGGAGCACTTCAGAAGTATTAGTCACAGGTGCCAGGTTAAAAGGAAGAGCGCAAAACTATAGAAAGTAACACCCGTGAAAACATTCTGGGAAGTCGCATATCTAAGACCAAACTAGAGGAAACTTTGTCTAGCTCCTTGCGCTGTTTTCATGTCTTGCGCTGTGTTTATGTTATGATTGTTGTTTTTAATGCAGCCGTGGCAAAGCCAAAGACAATTTTCCAGACAATAAAGTTTTCTAATCTAATCTAAAAAAAAATGTGGATAAAGTAATGGAATGCTTGACATATTTGGCTTACGTCACCATCCAACCATCCTTGAGAAAATGCTGATAACAATGTTTGGAGGACTACTGTGTACTTAAAAATTATTCTAAGCACAATGGGATAATGCCATACTTGTTTATTTTCTAGTTCTCGTGAGACACAATCAGGCAATACACAAACATCAGCATACTTTGATATGAAACGATGATTGTTTTAGTCCTGAGATATTGTGTAGGTGTTGGGCCTTCAGGCTTAGGACGCTTTGTGTGGGAGAAAAAGGCAGATCAAATTGAAAAATCGAATCAAAAGTTGCGTAACGGACTGTTGTGATCAGCCACGGGCTTCTCACGCCCAGGTATTTGCGGTAACGGATGCCGGCTTCGGTCGGCAGAAAGCACACCCTGATCTGATACAGCCTTAGATATGAAAGGTGGGGGGGAAAAAAATAGACAGCAACAGTTTGCTCGTTTCTGAGCAACGTCTTCTCCAGGGTGGGGGAGGGTAGACTCCACATGACAAAATCATCGCCTGAACCTCCCCGCCGCCCGCCCGCCCACCCACCCACGCCCAGCCCCACCTCTGCCTCCCGCCTCAACGCGAGGGCGTGGTTCTGCTTTCTGTCTGCGGGCTGAGGAGTGATCTGCAGTCAGGCAGAGGAATCTTCTCCCTGTGCTGCCTCCCATACCGCCGTTCTACACCGGCGCTTCCTGGAAGCACCTGGCAACAGGCCGGACGTTGTTTTGAAAAGCCGAAGAACCAAAAGAAGAACAGTTAGCCTTCCGATGGGGGTGGAAGTTGGGTGCAGAGGTTATTAATGTTCCTTTGGCACAAGCATTTCTGCGCTTCTAGTCCCATTTCCTTGCACGGGCCGGGGTTCTCCTCTGGAGATCGTGGGACTGAGGGAGGCTATCTGACCGGAGCGTCTTCTCCAGGGAACCGGGCCGATTTTCCCAAGCGCAGCGGCCCGGAATGAGGCCGCGGGAATTCTGCGCTGGATTAATCTGTCACATAAAACTTCAGAGTCCGTGTAAGGACCAGAGAATGCTTCACGAACGCAGGACGGACTGACCAGGGAGCATGGGGTGAGGGGGGAGGGGGCTGTGGGGTTGAGGGGTAAAAACGTGAAGCCCTATGTGTAATTCTGTTACAGGGTTTATGCAATTTCATTAACCCCCGCTGTACCCAACTGACTATTCCCATCATGCGTTTTGTGTGACGTCTGCCTCGTAGTGCGAACATTTCCACGCGACAGTGTCGGGAATCTGTTCAGAGGTGCATCAGACCAACCCACTAATGAACCACCCCAAAAGTTGAGTTGTACAGGAATGGTTAACAACGGTGACCCAACCGCGGCTGCCGAAAATCTTCGTCAGCCGGCGGACTTTGGTTTGTGACCCGTGACGGACAGAGTGCTAGCTGAAGTACAGGCAAAGTGTCAATGTACAGAAAGTGTCAACACCCCTACCCCCCCTCAGGTGATGTGTGGGGACCGTGCGGTCGTGAAGAGGGTCTCCAAAGGAGGTCAAACAGACGCTTTTCCAGCTCGGCGCCTCCCCTTCCCCTCGTAGCCGTGTTTGTGTTGTTGTTCGCAACGGCCTGCTATGCAAATAAAAGAGCACTTCAGGGGGGTGGACTTCAGTGAAGCCGCCGGCTTTTGAAGACAAATAACAAAAGACGATTTACAGTGTCCTTCTGAAGCCGTTAGAGAGAGTCAATAATTCCCTGAGGTAAACGCGCAACAGACAATTGTGGAACTGCAGATGTACAGACGCATACATTCCCACAGTGTGGACCGCTATCTTACCTGAGCATTTAAGGAAGTCATGCTCTGCCCATGAATGAAAAGGTCATGCTAATTAGAAATTGTAATGTTTTCTCTCCATCCTTACACACTCTCTCTCTCACACACACACACACACACACACACACAACAGAACTGATGTTTCAACAGTATCTTCAACAATTCTGCTTAATAGTATTACACTAAACAAGATTTGTTTCCACTCGCATAAAAATTACAATTCGTATATAATGCAAATAAGAAAACGCAATGTAAAACCTGGAAGTACTCAGACATGTAGGCTAGAAAAAAAAAACCTGAAGCGATGACAGTGTCATCGTGACACAAATTAAGTGGAGCTTGACTGCTGGTGTCAAGAAGGCTGTTCCTCTTTCCTTAGAACTAAACTTTCGTTCATTTTCCACTGAATTTGGAAAATTCCGCTTGTCTTTACCCGGCCTTCAAACCACCTGATCAAATGTCTGTTTGCACATGTGTAGTGCGTGTCTTTGTATGTAAGGGAATGCACAGACGTTTTTATGTGTATGCGTATCCATTGTAAATCTGTGTACAATATGCATGCGTGTTTGTGTAAGTGTGAGTATCTGAAAGCATGCGTATTTGTGTATGCAGCTGTGTCTGTATATACAGAATGTGCGTGTGTGTGTGTGTGTGCGTATTCTCTCTCTGTACTGACATGTGACGGTTTAAAAGGGCTTGGCCTGACACACATTACACATGAGCTGCAAGGGGCCTGTGGGGAGAGAGAGAGAGGAAGAAAGGCAGAATCTAGCGTTTCAGCTCTGAAGAGAGGACAGGGAGGGAGAGGCAGTGGACTGAGCGAGCACTCTCTCCAGTATGAATCAGCAGAGATAGTATCACTTTCTCCAGATGGCAGGCAATCGCCTACTCCTTTACATAGGGGGCCGGGAGGGAACCGGACCCTCCCCTGGGAAGCGGCTCTTCAGAGGGGCACCGCGGCGCCGTTGTGTCCCGTGTGGAGGCGCGGCCGAAAGAGGAGTCAGGTGCGTTACACGCGGTGAGCGCATTAGCGGGCGTGGGGCGTGGTGCGGACCCCGTGCGACCCGCTGACCCGCTCCCCTGGCAGCCGCGGCCACGGATACCGAGCGGCCAATCCCCTGCCTCCGCTGCTCTCTCTCCCCGCTCTGGGCCGAGACGGAGGATCTAGGGCCTGCGGACTGTCCCTCTGTGTCGCGATCGCAGATTCTGTTACACGGCAGGCGTGGGTGAGAGAAGGGGATGTGTGTGTGTGTGTGTGTGTGAGTGTGAGTATCAGTCTGTGTTTGTGTGTGTGTGTGTGTGTGTGTGTGTGTGTGTGTGAGAGTATCAGTATGTGTTTGTGTGTGTGTGTGTGTGTGTGTGTGTGTATGTGAGTATCAGTATGTGTTTGTGTGTGTGTGTGTGTGTATGTGTGTGTATGTGAGTGTCAGTGTGTGTGTGTGTGTGTGTGTGTGTATCAGTGTGTTTATGTGTGTGTGTGTGTGTGTGTGTATCAGTGTGTGTATGTGTGTGTGTGTGTGAGTGTGTATGTGCGTGCGTGTGTGTGTGTGTGTGTGTGTGTGAGTATCAGTATATGCGTGTGTGTGTGTGTGTGTGTGTGTGTGTGAGTATCAGTATGTGTTTGTGTGTGTGTGTGTGTGTGTGTGTATGTGAGTATCAGTATGTGTTTGTGTGTGTGTGTGTGTGTATGTGTGTGTATGTGAGTGTCAGTGTGTGTGTGTATGTGTGTGTGTGTGTGTGTATCAGTGTGTGTATGTGTGTGTGTGTGTGAGTGTGTATGTGCGTGCGTGTGTGTGTGTGTGTGTGTATCAGTATATGCGTGTGTGTGTGTGTGTGTGTGTGTGTGTGTGAGTGTGTATGTGAGTATCAGTGTGTATGTGTGTGTATGTGTGTGTGTGTGCTGGTAGGGGGCAGCAGGGAGGTGTGAGTCACACAAAGGTCACAGTGGCGGTCAGCGCCGCTCAGGCAAATCCATCCTGACAGGCGCCCGGCATGGGGGCGGGGGTTTGGGGGGTTTGGGGGGTTTGGGGGGTTTAGGGGGCTCAGTCTGCAGGACAGGGCTCTCCTGTCTGTGACACGCGGTTCAGGCCGGGCCACAGAAGAACCGTGGTGTGGCTGAGAGGGAGGGGTCGGTTCGGCAGGCGCAGGGGGGCTCTTCACCCTCACTCTGGGGGGTCTGCAGCTCTCTGTTTGACTGGCGGCGCACGGCTCCACCACGGCCCCACGGCGGACCCCCGCCGGGCTGAGCCGTCTCCCGCGGCGATGCTCAGAACTGGCTCACTGACCTGGAGCTCCGCCGACTGCCCCCGCTCACCAGGGGGGCTCCTCTGCCCCTCTGATATTTACACTGCACCCCGCAGCCCTTGCCTGGGACGCCCCGCGCTGAAACCAAGGCCCTGACCGCGCCTGAACCCGCACCTGAACCCGCCCCTGAACCCGCTCTGGAACCCGCTCTGGGGGCTAGACGCATATTCTGACGAAGGCTTGGTACGGCCGAAACATCAGCTCCACTGATTAAAACTCAGATGTTCGAGCATTACAACAAGTGTGTGAGTCTCATTGTTTCACAATCGCTACTCTTCCTGACCCTGCGCCTTGTGCTATTGCACTGGTGTGTGTGTGTGTGTGTGTGTGTGTGTGTGTCTCTACTCTTCCTGACTCTGCGCCTTGTGCTATTGCACTGGTGTGTGTGTGTGTGTGTGTGTGTGTGTCTCTACACTTCCTGACTCTGCACCTTGTGTTGTGCTATTGCACTGGTGTGTGTGTGTGTGTGTGTGTGTGTGTCTCTACGCTTCCTGACTCTGCACCTTGTGCTATTGCACTGGTGTGTCTGTGTGTGTGTGTGTGTATGTGTGTGTGTGTGTGTGAGTGTATGTGTGTATGTGTGTGAGCGTGTGTGTGTGTGTGTGTGTGTGTGTGTGTGTGTGTGTGTGAGTGTGAGTGTGTGTATGTGTGTGTGTGTGTATGTGTGTGTGTGTGTGTGATATCTCTGCGTGGATGACTTCCCACCACCTGAAGCTCAACCTTGCCAAAACTGAGCTTCTCTACATCCCTGCTAAGTCCTCTTCGTCAATCGACCTCTCATTGACTGTTGAGGACTTCGTAGTTTCCTCCTCCCGTACGGCAAAGAATCTTGGGGTGACTCTTGATAACTGCCTCACCCTGGCTCCACAAGTATCCTCCACTGCCAGAACCTGCAGGTTCTTTCTCTATAATATACGCCGTATCCGTCATCTCCTGACTGAGAAAGCCACCCAGCTCCTAGTCCAGGCACTCGTCATTTCCTGCCTGGATTACTGCAACTCCCTCCTAGCCGGTCTCCCAGCGTGTGCCATCAAGCCCCTCCTGCTGGTCCAGAATGGTGCAGCCCGCCTGATCACCAGTCAGCCCAGGTCGGCTGATGTCACCCCACTTCTCATTGGCCTCCACTGGCTTCCTATTGCCACACACATCCGCTTCAAGGCCCTAGTGTTGGCATTTCAGGCTGCTAAGGGGACTGCCCCACCTTACATACAATCCTTGATCACTCCCTACTCCCCAGCTAGACCACTCCGGTCTGCCAGCTCTGGTCGCCTTACGGTTCCCTCTCTACATGCACCTGGCGGTCAAGCTGCACGTTCACGCCTGTTTTCCGTTCTGGTTCCTCAGTGGTGGAATGACTTGCCTACCACTGTCAGGACAGCAGAATCCCTCCCCCTATCTCGATGCTGACTCAAAACCCACCTTTTCAAACTCTACCTTAGTCCTCCCTCCTGATTTCCCCTGCCCCTCCTTTCTGATATCCCTATCCTTGTCTAACCCCCCCCCCCCCCCCCCCCAAAAAAAAGAAGAAAAAATGCACTTATGATGACAACTATGTTTAGAACAGCATTTCATGGGTACTTCGCTAGTTCTGGATGTGATGCTCTGACTTATGGTAGAACCTATGTACTTGTAAGTCGCTTTGGATTAAAAGCGTCTGCCAAATGACTAAAATGTAAAATGTAAAAATGTGTGTGTGTGAGTGAGTGTGTCTCATTAAACTGGCGTCGCCTCGTCGCTGCATCAGTAGGGGGCGCTGCTGTGTGACTGTGAGTCCTGAGCACTGAGCACGGCCAGGGAAGGAGGGAGAAAGTGGGAGGAGGAGGAGGAGGAGGAGGTGGGGGGTGTTAACAGCTATTCCAACACTTGTTTACAGTCTGCTTCCTGTTAACGTCCTTTAAAGCAGAAGAGAGGGAGTCTGAGGATCCCATATGTTGCGTCTCACTGATACACAGACACACACAGACACACACAGACAGATGCACACACACACACACACACACACACACACAGACAGACGCACACACACAGACAGACAGACACACACACACACACACACACACAGACAGACACACACACACATACACACACAGACAGACGCACACACACACACACACACAGACACACACACACACACACACACACACACACACACACACACAGACACACACACAGTACAGGAGGTGCATGTGAAGATCCTGGCCTTAAGGGCTGCTGAACAAAAGAGTGACGTTTGCGTGACCTGTACGCCGATTATGCTTCAGCAAAGCACAACACCACAACAATCACATTTTTCCAACTGTCACTTTCTCCATTCTAAGCAAAAGGAATTCAGTAACTTTATATTTTCTTTCTCTTTTCCTAAAAAGGAAATAATTACGGGCCGCCATTTCACCCTGAAAAGCCCCGCGTAATGGCCGACTCGCCTAAAGGATTAGGCCGCATTATTAAACAGAGTTTAACCACACTGTCACACTGTCGATACAGCGGGGAGCCACAATCTCCCTAAGTGTTCCCGGGAGAAAGTGGAGTAGCAGTCTCGTCCCCAGGTCTGGGCGATGGGGAACGTGGCACTTACTCCACATTAGGATTGTTTTAAAAATGCATTAAACAAAGCGCAGGGATCGGCTGAGTGCTGGGCGCAACTCTATCTACTCAAAAGTCTCTATGGTCATACGATAGGCCTATGAAAAGCTATTGTCCCTCTTATATGTGTCCCGCACCAGACACACACACACCTCACTCCATTGAGAGAATGGGACCAATTCATTTTATTACCACATCGTTATTAATTCATTGCCTTTATCCGCGATATCTTATACAGCCAGAAACTGACATATTATCCAATTTAGGTATTATTCATGTGCACTGACACGCATGGCTGGTGCTAATGCAATTTAAGGTAAGTACCCCCCCCCCCCGCCCCGCACTCCAGGGTGTCGAAAGACATCCATTTTGGATTTGCTTCGTGCCACCTGCCGGTTACACGTTCAGCGTCTGAGCCCCTATCCAATCAGCATAGAAAAGAAAAGGCTATGAATGAGCAGGAAATGACATCACAGCAAGCGGCGGCCCACAGGAAGCGCGGCCGTAGAGACGTCCGCTGTTCCCGTTGCGGGTCTGCGTACGATGACCGCCCCGCAGACAGCAGCACCTGCGGGGGCCGCGGCCGGGGCGCTTCCTCCGCACACATCCCCGAAAACGTGCCAGGCGCGCGGAAGAGCGTCCGGCCCGACGTCCTCACGGGGACCCGCATCACTTCCTGTCTGTCCCCCGGGGGATTCAATCAGCACGCTTCCTCCGACCGGGAAGCGCGTTTCCACAGTTCATCTACCCGCATCTACAAATCACTCATTCAACGCACTCTCGTCCCCACAGACCCACAGGCCCAGTGCGGGCTGATCTGAAGCCCTGCAGATGCAGCGCCTCTTGTACGGCCGTTCTTCTGCTGAGGTGGACGTATTGACGTATTTCTCGGAAAAACGCCAAACGGTGCGAACGGTAATAAGGGTGGGCTGTTTCTTCTTCAACTGGCCACTTTCAGGCCTTAGAAAACAGAGTTATAGTGTTCTATAACTCTATAACAATAACTGCTTTGAGTGCTTCGTCTGCGTTCGAATTAAAGGGTTAAAAGGCACACTGGGGTTTTTTTTTAATGGTTTTGTTCACCAGCTGTGTGGGGGGGTGGTCATCAATTAGGGGCAGCCTATAGCCTAGGGCTTAATGTGCTTGACTACAACCTGGAAATTTGGTGCTTCAAGCCCCAATGCAGCCGCAACGCAGCCACAATAAGATCTGCGCAGCCGTTGGGCCCTTGAGCAAGGCCCTTAAACCCCCATTGCTTCAGGGAGGATCGGCCCCTGCTTAGTCTGATCAACTGTACGTCACTTTGAATAAAAGCGTCAGCTACATTACTGTAACGCGAGGTGACGCGTGAGAGCGGATCGGATTTGAATGGCGCGCTGTAGCGCTGGGCGTCGTTGAGAAGCGGGGGGGCGCGGGGCTCTTTCGGCTGACGCACCTCACGGACGGGACGGCCGGCTCAAGCACACGACGCTCCGTCCTCCGAGGCCAGACCGGCGGGGCGCCTCCGAACCCCGCCGTTTCGGGTTCCACACCAGCCCGGGTCAATCCGGTTCAAAGTCATTCTTCAGTCTGGCGCTGTGACAAACCTGGACAAAAGAACAGAAGTCAGCTGTGCTGTTCGCCCCGTGACCCTTTCCTGTTTACAGTAACTTTCCTGTAGTTACTGCGGCTCCTGATCCAGGCTTAAGCCTCGCTCTCCTCCTCCTCCTCCGAACACTCTCTCATTATATCCCTCCTCCCTACCCACCTTCCCTCTGTTATTCACTCCAGAGAAAAAATATACACATTAGAGAAAAATGCAGTAAAATACCACCGCATTAAAAGAGAAAAAAAGAAATACAGAAAATACAGTACAGCTAGCCATCTGCAATGGGAAAAGAAAATATACTGAGAAAAATACCTCTCCCTCTTTTTCCCTCCCTCCCTCTCTCCCTCCCTCCCTCTCTCCCTCTCTCCCTCCCTCCCTCGTGGTGGCAGTGGACTGGCAGTGCTTCAGACAGGCTTTGAGGAGCGTCTGCTCTGCCACCACAGTCTTGCGGCTTCCATGGGCCGTCCGCCCTTTCCCTCTTCTCTTCCACCGCTCCCTCCTTCCCTCGCTCTCTCCCCTCTCTCTCCCCCGCCCGTTCCCTCTCCCCCTCCCTTCCCTGAAAGCGTGCTGTGGAATGTCGACGGCTGGGCTTTGACTATTGTGGCGGTAAATCCAGTGGGGGGGGAGAATTCCCGCTAATCCACAGAACACATAGAACAGTACTGCTGGGCTCATCACAATCCTGGGATGCGGAGAGAGAGAGAGAGAGAGAGAGAGAGAGAGAGAGAGAGGGGGAAAGAGAGGGATAGAGAGGGGGAGAGGGGGAGGGAGAGCGAGAGACAGACAGAGAGAGAAAAGGGGAGAGGGGGAGAGAGGGGGAGAGAGAGAGAGCAGCCTCTATTGAACCCTCCCCTGCTCCTGGAAAAAAGAAGTGAACAGAAATTCCGGTCCCTCAGCAGCTTTTTTCCACTTAATAGTATGAACACCGCCCCCCGCCCCTCTCCCCCCAACAAAGCCCTGCCAGGGCCTTTTTATCCCCTGGGGGGGTCTGTGCCGCACGGCTGCCGCACCCCCCCGACACCCCAAACCCAAATCCACCCCCCCCGCCCGGTTCCGCCCCTGCTGACTGCACAGTAGCCACAAACTGAGATGTCAATCATTCTGGTCCCCTCCTCCCTTCTGTTCCCCTGCCTCTCAGAACTCCCTATGCTGTAAAAGAAGTCACACACACACACACACACACACACAGAGAGCTCTACACCAGCTGGCGCATGAATTACGCGCCGTGCAGACAGTTACATAATCTTGCAAACGTGTCCAGGACCGCCGGTCTGGCCGAACACCCTCTGTATGAAGTGGCGGGGAGATATTTTTTTTCGAGCTCTGTATTAGACGCGCTCTTATCTCCGTACGAAACACATTTGAAAGGAGCGAAAGAGACACGCGGCGTGTCTCCACTGGCTTTACCGTGTTTATCCAAACAGCAGGGCTCCGTTTCATGCCGTTTCAAAACACTTTTATGCGGCTTTAGTTATACAAAGAGATGAATTTATCAGACTCCAGAGTTAGCCTAGCTTTTTTCATTAGCATTTCGCTTCATCTACATTTCATGTTTTGACAATAGTTTGTGTTTTCGAACCCCCACCACAGAGCAGGCAAATTAATCCGTCGACTCCCCCCCTGCTTCAAATGAAAGAACAGAATGATGGGCAGTTTTAATGAAATATGTTTCTGAACTTTTATCGTCGGAAATTTAGGCTTCGAAAAATACGTTTTTAGAAATACATTTAAATGATAATAAATAATAAAAAATATATTGTGGCCTGGCGGCACGGATGGTGCAGTGGGTAGCACTGCCGCCTCACAGCAAGGAGGTCCTGGGTTCGAATCCCCGTCGGCCGGGGCCTCTCTGTGCGGAGTTTGCATGTTCTCCCGTGTCTGCGTGGGTTTCCTCCGGGTACTCCGGTTTCCTCCCACAGTCCAAAGACATGCAGGTTAGGCTGATTGGAGAGTCTAAATTGCCCGTAGGTATGAGTGTGTGAGTGAATGGTGTGTGTGCCCTGCGATGGACTGGCGACCTGTCCAGGGTGTATTCCTGCCTTTCGCCCAATGTATGCTGGGATAGGCTCCAGCCCCCTGTGACCCTGATCAGGATAAGCGGGTTCAGATAATGGATGGATGGATGGATATTGTGGCCTGAAGACAACTGGCAAATGTCGCATTCAACCACCACACCACGTTACTCCTTTAAACGTGGTTCATAAATAAATACTTTTCATCTCGTATGTAGTGTCATGGGTTGAAGCGAGTAGAATGAACTCTGACGGCCGACCCTGCCCCATCACATTATTATTAACACCTTCACGTACGTCGTAAACCCTCTCTAACGCGGGACGGCTCCTCATTTAAGGGGTGACATTGGCTCAGGCGGTAAGAGCAGTCGTCTGGCAGTCGGAGGGTTGCCGGTTCGATCCCCCGCCCGGGCTGTGTCGAAGTGTCCCTGAGCAAGACACCTAACCCCCAAATGCTGCTGACGAGCTGGTCGGTGCCTTGGTCGGTGCCTTGGTCGGTGCCTTGGTCGGTGCCTTGGTCGGTGCCTTGGTCGGTGCCTTGGTCGGTGCCTTGGTCGGTGCCTTGGTCGGTGCCTTGGTCGGTGCCTTGCATGGCCGTCGGTGTGTCGGTGTGTGAGTGTGTGAGTGTGTCGGTGTGTGAGTGTGTGAGTGTGTGAGTGTGTGAGTGTGTGAGTGTGTGTATGAATGGGTGAATGAGAAGCATCAATTGTACAGCGCTTTGGATAAAGGCGCTGTATAAATGAAAACTGCGCGCTGTGCGGAGATGGACAGCCCTGCAGCCCAATGGAAGCCGGCTCGAGGGCGGCACGCTCACCTTCAGGAGGCTTTCCAAGGCCGTGAAACAGACCTATCTGCGTTTCCACCCCCCCTTTAGTTAAGAGCAGCCTTCAGACCTGGCACCCCGCTCCCAGAAACCCACACGGGGGTCTATAAACCCACCCACCCCCCCTGGCAATTTGTTTCTTTTTTTCTACCTTTTTTGTGACTCACCACAAAGGCCAGGCGATGAGCCAATGGCTTCTTCCTGAAATCCAGCTCTACTGCCTCTAAAAATCACTGTGAGACAGGAAGAGAGGGGACCCACAGGCAGAGAAGGGCTCCATTTTCTGACTTAGCATTTTTAAAAAAGGATTTTGACTTTATTCCGTGAAGGCTATTGGTCTAAAAATAGAAAACCAGATTACTTGAATTCACTTACGCTTTCTGTTCATTAGGCCCAAAAAATACAAGCACTACAGAGAGCCTAAAAATGTGTGAGTGCAATAAGTAATCTGGTTTTTAGGTATTTGGTATTTGGTGCAATACGTAAACCTTCTCTCCTGTTAAGACACACAGCCTTGGTCTAAATGTACTTTTGGTGGAAGGACAGTCTGTACTCAGGGTTGGTGTCTGCTATATTTGTAGGCTTGAAGTATTTTGTAAAACTAGTTTGCCCCAAGTTTTACAAAATGACCTAGAGATCCACTCCAGTAATTTCACGATTTAATTACAGAAAGAGGAAACTGGGAGTGAAATGTGACCTTTCACCCTTCACGACCCTGACTGAAGGACACCTGACACGGTGACTCAGACCGGGTCGTGTCACAGATGACATTACTCCAGCCAAGCTCAACGCTACGCTCGCGTTTCCCCAGGAGGTGAGAGCCTCGGCCGGCTGCCAGGCAACAGCACCGGCCAATTCACAGGAATCTCAGCAATTCACCACAAAGGGAGGGAAAATTCAAGTGTTCTATGTTTGATTAGCAGGAGGCTAAATCGACTTCTGTGGGGATGGGATATGATCCCACTGGGAAAACCTTTACCTTCAAACCGCTGAGGAAGCACCAAACTTTCAGGGTACGAATGAGGGATGTTCCTTTGAGGTGCGAGAATTATGGGATGTAAGCAGTACACTGAAGTGATGCGAGGACTATGGGAAGAGGAAGGGATCAGTGGCATACCACCAGTAGCCCATATCCCATGCTGAAGCTAAGATAATTTACAGCTTCAATAAAACAATGGGAAAATGAGATTAGACTGTACATTTGAGGTAATACAGCAGGTAGGCCTAAGCCTGTATAAGAGCCAATGTCCCAAATCTCTCCTTCACAGAATATGCTTCAGATATTACACAAAAAATAAATATGTCCTTTTTTTGCTGTACAAATACAGACTGGTGAATTCACCAAAGAAAGATTGTGAAATATATTATTTACTTTGTATAATATACACAAATCATATATTGACACATGCGTAATGCATGGCGCCTTTTCCGAGAGGGATGTACAGCATACCCTCTCTCCGCAAACGGGACTAAACTGTACCTCGTCTTTCATCTCGCTTAAATAACAGGATACAGACGTGTTGGCCCAGAACCAAGCCAAGCACTTAATTTCCATGAAAGCATCTTTAGCCATTTTCCAAACAGCTGCTATGCCACAATGCAGTGTGCATATCCCTTAACGCCAGCCCAGTAAACGTCATTATTATGGTTGATAAGGGTCCAATCAAAATTCCTTCCAGCTGCGGAACAGAAGCTAGCCATTAGGCATTAGGCATTAGGCTTATCTCCTCCGTCTCTGGGCCGTTCGTTTGCTTTCGTCGGAAGAAAGCTCAGCCCTTTCCCTGCTCTGGGTTTCTGCATTCTGAGCGTGCCTCTTGGCCCCACATCTCCCGCACTGAAAACATTGAGCTTGGCTGCCAGAAGCACTCAGTCAACATGGGGGGGGGGGGGGGGGACTTCCAAAAACTGGACACAGTGTAGCGCCGAGGGGGAGTGGCCAGAGTTCGCAGGAAAAGGATGATGTCATCGGGACAGCGTGGGTGTTTAAACAGGCCGACTGCCCCCTGAGCTCAATCTGAGTTACTGAGGTTCACTCTGGGATCCTGGCGCCTCAGGCCCTGCAGGCCGACCCTACAGTCACATGATTCAGGCCCCAGCTATTTCATTACTAGACCAGGAGTCTGCATCAGCAGGATTCAATTATAATTTAAAGAAAATAATGTTATTTGGCTGACGCTTCTATCCAAAGCGACTTACCGTTGATTAGACTAAGCGGGGGACAATCCCCCCCTGGAGCAGTGTGGGGTTACGGGCCTTGCTCAAGGACAAACAGCTGTGAGGATCTTATCCAGGCTATACTGGGGCTTGAACTGTTAACCGTCTGGGCCCCATTCATGAACCTCAGCCAGTAGGTCACAGCTAGCAAACAGCACTGCAAGACACTCCCATAACTCTCCCTGAAACAACTAACAACCAACAACAACCAAAGATGCTAAATGAAAAGTACAATTAAATGAGTACCAGCATTTACACAAGTTTCATGCCTGAATACGAACAATATGCCAAAAGATTAATTTTCTGTTGATAGTCGTGCCAAGGAAAAAAATGTTTTACAACATAATATAGGCCACAACGTTTGTTTTAACAGAACCATTATAAGCCAATGGGCCCATTTAGCTCCAACAATAGCTTTAGACATATCTAGCAGAGGTGCCAGAAATTCAGCAGGGGTGCTGCGTTGCTGCTGCCTCCATGTAGGGGAAACACTGACACTGAAAGCTTCCTCTGAGGTGGAGTATTATCCATACAGCTGGTGAGAAGACGTGAAGCTGGACGACCATATAAGTTCCCTTCTCTCTCTCGATACAGAGACGCTGTAATGAAACCAAGCCCTGCCTCTGGTGCCCTGCAGGGTCGAAGCTCCCGATCGTTCCTGCTCCACACACTACCAGATGTCTTCAAACCGCAATGGAGCCGATCCCTCAGCTAGTACTAGCATTTTGGCTATGCAAACAGGTTCCCCTTCACTTGTGTACAGTCACCCACCATCTCTAACTTAACCGTTTCAGTCCGTTAGTCTAAAGATCTGGACTTGGGTACTAAATATCGGCTAATAGCCAGGGCAGGCCCCGTGTCGGCCCAACCAGAAAACGAAAGGATAAGAATGTGCACAAAGGGTCTACGTCTAGACTTTGGCCTCCTAAAGAAGCCAATCGGCTGGTTGCCCCCGCAATCACATGATCGGTCACAAGCCCCTCCCACTAGCATCCTCACCATTAGCCGTGGCACTGCTGACATTAAGGGCTTGTGCTTCGGCGACGGTAGCGCTTTCGCAGCGGCGTTCGGTGAGAGGAGACGCAGAGTTAATTTAAAATGGAGGACGACGGAGCCTGTAAAGGCTCCTGCTACGGGTGCTCCCCCGCAGAGGGACGGCTCGACTGACAGGGAGCCAGCAGGCCCAGATTCCCCCTCTTTCACCGGACGTCGGTCTCTAAGGGGCATGCGCTTTACCCTACCCTGCCCAAAGCACAATAAGAGCATTCATCAATTTTAACAAACGGTCGCACTTGCTTATTATGAGTTAACTAGCTCGTCAAAGCCTCAATAAAGGTGGCATCTCTTCATTTGGTCCGCTTAAATTTATTATGCCAAACCTACAAAAAAAACTACTAGGAACCTCGGAGTACCCTACTTTCTTTTAGTTTTATAAGGCACAGGTTCGAATGCATATGTATGGAAATCTACATCTATATTCTGCAACTATGCATGTATACAGGGCAGTCTGAATGGCTGCTTAAACATTCTGAAACACCTGCTATTAATGTCTCTCCCAAACAAGGTTGCAAGGTGTCCAGAAACCTTGTCACTATCACTTCACAGGTATCAATGCTTCCCGTAAGTTTACATGCTAGAAAGCTTTGCATAACTAAGTGTTAAACATTGAGGAAATTGAGTGGAGCAAGGGTGTCGTAATTTACATGAGTATTACTCTGCCAGATAAAATGGAGACGCTGGCTCGAAAATATCCGATTTACCCTCGACCTAAAATGAGACGCAAATTCTCATTGTGCCATAACTCATATCTTAAAACACATTTTATCATGGTGTCTATTGTGGAGCCGAATTGTAGCTGGTGTTGCAGTGGTGGCCGTCTAACCATGTAAGTCATTAAGCAGCAAACACTTTCCACACTACACGACCGGAATATATTTGGAGGATGAAATAATGAGAAAACAAAGATCTATATTTGATTCCTATTTGAATTTTATATACATATATTTTTGATGCCTTCATTGCAAAACAATGACACTTGGACGGGGACAATTCTGCACTCAGCTCTCAAATACAAAAAAAAACCTGGGGGCTAATTCTCCATTTTAAAGAAGAGAAATGTATAGCTGGTATTATGACAGGACAAAAGAATATTATAGGCACAAATAAGCCGCATGTACAAATAAGTTGGTCCAGCCTGTCATACTGTTTCGTATTCCCATGCACAGAGGAGACATAACACCGAATAGCATGGCAGGCTAGGGCTGCAATGCTGGAACCAAAACATGTTGCTTATTCATTCATGTTTAAGAAAACGTTGCTATGCAGCTCAATGTGAAAAATACTCATGCAAATGACCTGGGTAGCCATATACTTGGGAAGAACCTACTTGGAAGACATGTCAGATTCATGATTAACTGCCTATAGTATTAACTATTTTATTATTTATTAAACGATATTAATCAATTGTTTAATAACAGGCCTGTTGTGTAATATACACAGTATTGCTAAGGGGCATAACAGGTAGATAGGTGCTCCTATGGATTTGGGGGATGGGCAGACTATCTGAAACGTGTTAGCTAGCATTTTAGCTTATAGAATTAAACTAACTAAACACCGCAACATCTTCATAGAATAATAGACCAATAATATTTCAGCCGCTTGGCATTATCACAATAAAATAAATTATATAAAGTAACTATGTTAGCCATCGATAATAGCCTATTTATTGATGTGATTCCAAATCACGTCATATTTATAGTTCACAAATCGATATCTACATAGAGTAACTATTTATGCTTACACTTTTAGAATAATGTGTTAGCACAGAAAATCAACTGAGCGCAGATCGAATTAGCTCCGCTTATCTTTTTCATCCTTGTGCTCATTATAAAACAAAACATCGTGTAAGGGGGGTAAGGGATAAAAAAATTAAAAAACCTTACCAATTCTTCGAATTGCCACACTTCTTAGGTGTACACTTGGGGAGTATTCCATATTAAGAGTTGTAAATTTCTTTGAGGGCACAATAGCGCACTTTCGCATGCAGCTAAATCTCGACGTCTTTCCATGTGCTCAGAGCAGCACGCGCTCAGCGGAACATTCTGCATACAGTCAGATACAGTGCGTGACGTCATGGGTTCGATGCGCTGCCACGGGGAACGCCAGCCAAGAACTCTGCAACACAAATCCCCACTCTTGAGTAAACGACTGAAATTATAACGTCTCTGAGTGAGGTGCAGGGATTTCAAGTCTGCTCATACACCATATTCTATTGTATTTCATCTCAACAGGAAGTGTCCCAAATGGCGCATGTTTACCAACACTTTTGCATGAAAAGTGGGCGTGTGTTCTGTGTGCATATTTTATGGACAATACACGACAATAGCCGTGATTCATTTTGGAGAATGTATGCATTGAGGTCACAATTAGATTTGTGCAACGCAACTGCGCACTGAGTTTATATACTTTTCCGGGTTGCGGAAAAGACTACCTTTCGGCAAACTCATGTTAGTTTACATAACAAAGCAGGCGCCGTTAAGGTGCTTGTTTATTAGTGTTTCCTTTCACGCCGTGGAGTGAACGTAGAGGAGAGGCTGTAATCCCAAGGTTTGAATTTGATCGAATGTTTTGTTTGCAAGTAGATTGCTGGGCAACGCACTTCGGAACAGTCCAACGTGTGGTTTCCTCGACAGGAAGCGCGCGTGCTAATGGTTTCCTTAGTTATCATAGTTAACTGAGGGAACGTAGTTAACTATGGTTCCCTTAGTTATCATACCATGGTTACTTTTTATGTTGTATTTATAAGTAAATACAAATAATACATTTTTAATAAAATGTTATACTGTACATATATTGTAATATTCAATAGTGTTTGTTTATTTGTTTATGTATTTTCTTTTTATTTATTTATTTTTAATTTTTTTATTTGCATTTTACTCCTCTTGCCCTTTGAGTCATCAAATCATTTACATGCTGGGAAGTGGCTAAGTATAAGTCACACCAATTGACATATTAAAATACACCCTTTATGACACAAAGGATGTAGTTCTATGCCAATAAACAATCAGCACTTTCATGTTAGCACTTCAACCCCTCCTCCTTCTCTCTTATCTCAGCTTGACAAGGGTCTGAAAAGTGAAAAGGTTGAACCAATAACCATACAGTTTTCAATGCTTGGCACCCAGTGTCAATCACATAATTTGTTTTGGGTTTTGGGCAAAACAGACGTAATTTAAAGGATTTTAGATGATCAGAGGCCCCTCCAGAACGAGGCAGAATCTCCATTCATCAGCGGCAGTTAGACAGCAAAAGATCGATGTAGACAAAGGGCGATAGACCGGTCAAATATGCCTCTGCTCAAGATTGGATTTTTCAGAAGATATCTTTACCGTTCTTTAAAGGTATTTAGCAGACACCCATATCCAGACCGAACACAATAAGAGTGCAAAGATCAGGGCTGGAAGAGCAGTGATTCCCTATGGGGGAGACCTATGGAGCCCAGAGAGACAGCAAATGCAAGAACCATAGCCTGTTGACAAGCTGTTCGCTACCCTATTGAAAATAAATCGCATAATAATTGCTTTTCAATTCAAGTCAAGTCAATGGTGCTTTATTGGCATGACAGAATAGGCATTTGTATTGCCAAAGCAATTTATTCAATAATAAAATTAAGCAATAATATATACAAATTATACACAATAGTACACAAGTCATGAATATATGAACAACATGTAACGTACAACCAACATAACTAAACAATGATAACTGTAAAACATGTAAAATAGAAAATGAATGCTTTTCACCAGCCACAATAACATTTATCCACTTCTAGTCTTCCTACAAGATTTCCCCATGAAAGCTATATGTATGAACAGCTTACTCTGATTTCTTCACACATTTGTGCCGGGCCTTCTTTCCTTGAGTAGACACGGTTTCAGGTTGCATGTGCATAGGAAATAGTTCTAACTGGTACATGACTGGGACATGCATGGTCAGTGGTTCGATCCCCGGTGTAGCCACAATAAGATCTGCACAGCCGTTGGGCCCTTGAGCAAGGCCATTAACCCTGCATTTCTCCAGGGGAGGATTGTCTCCTGCTTAGTCTAATAAACTGTAAGTCACTCTGGGTAAGAGCGTCTGCCAAATGCCATTAATGTAATGTAATGTAACACCACCTTGCAAGCTTCTTAGGAGAAGCCACAAGCCCTTGAATGAGCCTATGCCAGCCATTGTAAAGCCAGCAGGTCATCAGAAACATCAGTGAATATCCAGAATACCCTTCATCACACACAAACTGTGCAGGGAAATATGACAACATAGATTGAAGTTAAATTATTTTTAAAAACCTAAGAATGTGAACTATCCCTTTAAGCCTTAAAAGGTGAGATTGAGAGTCATGTTCAACCAGATTCTTAACATTAAGCGGAACACACCCACTGTTCTTAGAATCATTTTTACCAGTGCCAATTTCAACGCACTTTATGAGTGCAGACGATAGTCTCTTCCGGATCTCATGTTATGCGTGCCCTTCTTAATTTACAGGGGGAGGGGATGGATACTTCATATGTTCAAGTAATCACCCACACTCTGCCAGGCCAGTGGGACGCACTACAGACTGCAACCAGAAGAACGCTCCGTGTACTCTTGACTTTTCCTATTTTTCGTCCACCGTGTTGGCTAACGGGACCCAGGAGAATTACCAGTGTTAATTCAGTCCAATAGGGATTAAATGTACTCTGATTTAACACTGAACATTTTTACTGTGGAGAGTGATGTAATTGTTTTGGTGGCGGTGGGCTTACACTGTCATGGTAGCCATGGCAATACCGTATGCTACAACGGCTCGCTGAGACTCGACTGCACCAACTTGAAGAGATGGAGCTGATGAGATAGCTAATGTTTGCTGACTCATTCGAGATGAAAGGAAACCGAGCCGTGTTTTGGAAGCTGAAACACAGAGGTATGCAGATGGGTGGAGAAAGTACCAGAAAATCCCCCCCCCCCCCTCCCCTCATCAAGGGATCCTTCCCCCAACTCCCCAGGTAGAACCCCCCAGTAGACGAGCAGTCCTCCCCTACACTTCCTGTCTGCTCTCGGGCCTTTGAAGGAAGGTGTACTGAGCTGCTCAGGGGCAGAATATCAATGTACTGCCGGCCCAGCCAATACAACAATTAACTGCAGCTCGGAGGAGAAAGGACCGGAATGATTTTCCGCATAATTCATTTCTTATCGGAAGTCAGCGCAGACTGCCGGTGTCTCGTTTTTTCTGGCAGCTTGGCACGTAGGGCTAACCGAGGTAAACCTGCACTGTGAGTCTGAAGAGGAAGCAGGGCTCTGTACGGGATATTTAATCAGCTCCGCTGTTAA
The DNA here is from genome assembly GCF_963514075.1 of Conger conger. Lineage (NCBI taxonomy): Eukaryota > Metazoa > Chordata > Actinopteri > Anguilliformes > Congridae > Conger > Conger conger. The sequence goes on from NC_083768.1 coordinate 13,194,256, forward strand.
AGCTATGTCCCCGGTAATGCTTAATCCTGCTATAGTCAGACGTGATTAATATTCTGTAATTACTGGGAAAGGGAGAACTCCTTTCACGGACGAGAAAAGGAGTTTATTAACAATCATAGCTGCTGACTACACTGTTCAGTCTGACAAGCTATTTACGAGAACAAAGCTTTGATTTGGAAGGGTTAAAGCTAATGAGTCATGGTTATGATTCTCAATGAGAAATCCTTTCTGCATACTTTTATATAACAGATGTGTGCATATTTTGTATTTAATTGTAAGTAATTGTAAAATGTAAGTAATTTGTTTGCCACAAGCCACAAAATAAATCTATAATCAGGCATTTTGTTATAACCAGTACCTAGTATCTATCAGCAGAGATGTTAACAGAGATCATGTTTGCAGTTTGATGAATTTGAATTTTATGACTTTGTTTATGATGGCAGAGAGTCACACTTTACCGCCTGTGGTTATGTTTTCTAAGAGGATCTTGCTGTGTATTTAATGGGCTAAGTAATCAGGAAGACTTGTGGTGTGAAGGTATGTGGTATGTGCATTGACCACAATATTAGCCAATCATTACCACACAGATCAGTAAAAACAATTGTTGACTAACCTTTGCAGCCAGGCGGTTAGTGATCAGTCGTGCTAATATGAGGCAGCTAATCTTGCTCTAGGGTACCAAAGCAGAGCCCCACCCTGGTGTTTTTATACTCACTTTAGTGACAAAATGAATCCTTGAGGAAACACGTAAGTAGGTGAAGTACCTGATGTGAATTAGTCATCACCTGACTGAAAAGAATGTAGTCCTGTTCACACACACACCCATGTTGGCAGCCCCAATGCTCTTAACCAGACCACGCCCATACAGCACCGGTGTTACGGACCGGTACTGACACTTTCTAGACCGCAAAATGTCCAGTGCCAACTCAACTCTCAACAGAGTACTTCAGACCAATAGCAACAAAAGTATGTACACTCTAAGTGTTGACTTAACACTGAACATGATTGTTTGTGTACGTAGAGAATACAGGAAATCAAATGAGGCAGAGGGGGGGGGGCTGGGTGTCTTGGCGGGGTAATGTTTAATGTTTGGTGTTGTATGTTTTTGGGAGATTGATGCCTATACAGATGGGAGGTTCTGTGTAGCATAGGAGTGGTAAATACATACATTCTGTGCACTATTGTGAGGGTGGATAGGGGTCTGTTATCTATGAACAGAATAGACACCTATAGGAATCATGCACACTGTAGATGTAGGCTATTGGTTGTGTATTGGACAGTTTCATGAGGCAAGACATAGAGTGCTGTATAGGGGCGGCCTGTAGCGTAGTGGTTAGGGTAAATGACTGAAGGTTGGTGGTTCTAATCCCGGTGTAGCCACAATAAGATCCGCACAGCCGTTGGGCCCTTGACCAAGGCCCTTAACCCTGCATTGCTCCAGGGGAGGATTGTCTCCTGCTTAGTCTAATCAACTGTACATCGCTCTGGATAAGAGCGTCTGCCAAATGCCAATAATGTTATGTAATGTAATGCTCTACAACACAGGCGACACAAGTAAATATGGTGCTGATCATAAAATGAGGCTTTGTGCAAGTTCAGGAAGTAAATATTGTGCAACAGGTTTAGTTCCATTGTTAAAAAGTTGTGTAATAGATTGAAACCATCTTTGGACTTCATCTCCAATAATGCCCCATGAAACACTGCACACTTTCCCCTATTCAAGGAATCCCTAGATAAGAATGTGCACATACAACCTATTTATTAACCCAGTTCCACTGCGATATTCTCTTTATATCAAGGGAGTAAAAAGTTATCTTTGCAAATAAAGTTTAGTGGTTAAAAACCAGTAGCTTGTTTTTCATATTCCAATCTTCCATTTCAAGAGAATGAGTGCTAGTGTGTGTGTGTGTGTGTGTGTGTGTGTGTGTCTGTATCTCTCAAAAGAGATTAAGTAAGATTACATATATCCTTTTTAATGTTCACCTGCTGGTTATCTGAACAGGGGAGTAACATTTCTGACTGAAGGGAAACATATTTAAAGCGTAGGACGACTTATTAAACGACTCAAATTAAACAAATGCGAGGTTAATAAAGAAATGTATTTATGAGTCTGAATCAAAACATGAGGGGAATACAATGATAAACCCCACCCCATCTGTTAACACATTCACAGATAATTCAGATAATTAACATCAAAAATACATTTCTGATCAAATTTTCAATCATTTATATACAAAACATACAAAACAAATAAAAACAAATTAATATTTTAAGTTAAGGCTGACAGTAAGTGTGCAGCCCATTTTTTATAATTTTATTAATAAAAATAAAGGACTTAAATACAAATAAATCTAATTCGAGGCAGTTTTCATTGTCGAAATCGATCTTGATTTCAAACAAGGTTGTGTGGGCAACACCTCTGAAATATTGAGTATTTTTCTTGCATATGCATGCAACATTAAAACTATACACAGCAACAGTCTTTATCTGTGCAAGATACGCCTTCTGAATGTCCCGACAAACTTATACGTGAGAGTTCCGTAATTGTTCTAGCCTGTGTTTCAGGTGTTCGCTTTTCTTCCTTAACTGTTCTTTCAAAGAAATGAGTTTATGTTCGTGCGACTGCATAGAGAAGATGCACTCCGTCGCCTTTTTGAGGATAACGACTTTGGCCGCTTTCTCATTGTTCGCTACCTCCGGTATCTCATCCCTCAACGCGAAGAAGCTCAATTTCAGTTCGTTTCTCCGCTGGCGTTCCAGCACATTGTGAGTCCTCCTTTTGTCGTTATCCTCAGAGTCAGATGTCCGTGGACTCGTGCACTTTCGGTTGTTGCTGATTTGCTTGAGTACCCGGCTGCTACTCTCGAATTTTATCCGTTTAACGGCCGGCTGCTCGTTTCTCGTCGACGGGTGAGCGGCGTAATTGTGCTGATGAATAGGCACGTGGCATCTTTTCAGGACCAGGGGACTGTGGTGCTGCCTGCCCGGTACTCCCGTCGTGTCAGACCTCTTCAGCGTCTTTCTCTTCTCCACTGTCACCACATCAATTTCCTCCTCTTCCTCCTCCTCCTCCTCATCATCATCATCATCCTCCTCCTCGTCGTCATCTAAATAAAGGAAGAATGCACGCGATTAATTTTGTTTGCAAAAAATGCATTGGACAGAAATTTACTGCACGGCATGCCGAGTGTGCAATGTCAAGAGATGTCTGCAATTCTTTCCCCCGCCCTCTTTCCTCGTCAGCTGAACATTGCAGCATTGAACCCTACCCTTCATTACTCCTGCGCTTGGGATAGGAGGAAAGGAGGGAGCAAACGAAAGGGGGGGGCGCCTTACGCAACTGCAACTGACACGGCAAACCCGTAGCTATCTTAACTTAACGCTTTACATCCTTGACATCAAGGACAGTGCCGCCGGTGGAGTTTTACTACCGAGGCGTTCAATCAAAGCGAATTCTGATTACAGCCTCGACGAAAAGCTATTTGGCTAACTGCGTCATTTCCCATTAAACATACAATTATATAGCTCGCTACCAGACTAGGTTCCAAACGAACGTCCCACCCCACCCCCATCCCACACACAGTCTTAATGTAATAATTCTCCTGAATGACATGCGTGGCAGCATCCACGAACATTATATAATTTCACGTAATAATCAGCTAGCGTTATGCAAGTAAACCTAAAATGCAATCGAGCGCACTTACTACATACCTGAATCGCTGTCGCTGCTGCTACTGCTGCCACTGTTAGGTGGGGTATCCAGTGGCAGTGCCAAAGCCGTGGGCGCTGTCGTCTTGCTGAGCTTTGGATTTTCGGTCAGTGGGTAAGGGAAGACAACAGATGGGTCAATGCATTCCGACGCGGAGGTGTTGAGGTCCTGAAGGTAATTAACGTTGTGGCTCGTCCGACTAGAGCTGCTATCCGTGGAACTGCTCGCCGACGACTCCTTTCTCGCAGCCTGGAGCGAAGCTAGTCTCTCAGATACCACCTTCTCCAGTTTAGCGGCAGCGGAAAACCCGCTCCACATGCAATCCTGAATAATGAAGGACTTCAGGAAGGACTGAGAATAGTCCGCATCGCATATGAAACTCTGGTTGACCACGTCGTCGCCGAGAAACTCGGTCACCATCTCCAGCTGGTCGGCATTCGACGGAAACAGGCTGGAGAGCGAGGGTCGCCGGCTCGGGGAGAGGGGAGGTGTGGGGAGCAGCTCGAATTTCTTCCAGATGTCCTCACTGGGAGCCGGCGGCTGAAGCTGACTGTGCTGCTGGTGGTAGAAATCCTCTTCGTTGTCGAAATAGAAGTAGGGCTGGATTGAGTCATAGTCGTAATCGTAGTTTTTACTCGCCATATTCGAGTTCAGCGGCATGACTGCCTATGAATGAAGGAGAATTGAATGAAAATTAGTGCTGGGTGAAATATGGAAAGTGTGCGTAAACCGAACCGGTTTCCTTGCGAACCCGTTAACCATACACACCAACTTCGAGCTAATAAGCAATGTCATTCGAATAAACTTCTCCAGTTTCAAATCAACTTGACAGTGGTTGTATGTTAGCTAGACACTTTGCATATGAGATAATATACAACACTCATGTTATAATAACTGGCAACAGCAATAAGAAATTACTGAATTAAGTACCCCTACTACACACCAGCATCCTATGCATAACTTGTATGCTTCCAAGACAACGCGAGCATAATGAGCGTGCCAGCAAGAAGCATCTGACAGTTACTGAAGAGCCGGCATTTAAAATTCGTGACCAAGACATTTAAATGCCACACCACTTCCTAAAAAACCGCAGCTTACTACAGCAAAATACAAATTCTTGAGGTACAAACTTAGTCAAATAATTTAACGTTAGTCAACAAACGTCACCTCCATAGCAACCCGATAAGTAAACAACTGAAGTAAAATCATGAAATACGTTGCATGTATTAAAAAAGTCTTACCGTGTGAATAGCAATAAATTATGAAAATCAATTCGATGAAAAGTATTGGAGTTATAAATAAATCACGACGATAAGTGACAAGTGAAAGTAATAATCCGAAGTGGGAGTCGTCCCCACCGGTGTTTTGTGCTAAGCCCTTGCTTTCCTAAGGTTATGTAGCCAGACTACGCAGACAGCTTGCACCCCGAAAAAGGCTGAGACCGACTCCGCAGCTTGTCATTTACTGCAAGAATAAGAGCAGCAGCTCCCGCGGGTTTTAATACTACAAGATTTGTACTTCTGGTACTTCTTTCTCGGTGTGGTATCCCTCCGCGTCTTTCCCACCAAATCAACATTTCGGAGTAAAACACAACCTGAATGTGTTTATCATTTGTGACGATAATGTATCACAAAGCCCTAAAAACATACAAAACTTCGCAACGTTGAACGGTTAATTAAAAATTTCAGCATAGGAAGAGGACTATTCTTTGCGGCGGGGAGATAAATGCAGCGGTGTCTGCCTGTGGGAGGTGGAGCCTGTGGTACGCTCTAGTAACAACATTGCACACTGACTGAACGAAGCATGACAGTAGTAGAAAAAGGGGTCAGTAGTAAGCGCGGGGATGGTGACGGTTATGGCTTGTTGCAGGCAGTTGTAGTAGCATGTTTTACTACCACATATGTAATTGTATTTTACTGTACCGTGAAATTATCTACCTACATTGCGTTAATACAAACCTGGTGTTACTGATACCGCACAGTTTTGGAAGTCAACGTAATTCTTAGACGCAGGGTACATTTTGTTTTAATCTCTAACTGCTTTCATCGATTTGTACTTTTCTTAAGTGTACCTTAAATTATTAGGATATTTTTATAATTATGATGATGATGATTATTATTATTATCATTACCAATAATAATACAACTTATTTACACTTCATTATATACATGCAGTGTTTAAACTGCAACCCGATATGCATAGCCAAGGTACTGCCCGTAATCGTACATTCGAGTTATGTAGGCTTAGTATAATGCTCCCATTTTTTAAATTCAAATTTATAGTTGGCGTTCCTGGGTTCTTGGGGCTCAGGTTATGGGCACGTGCGCCGCTTGTGTGAAAGGCGTGACGTTCTTGGCGCGAGCTGACCGCGACAGACTGCAGAGTTGCCATTATTTCACCTGTCCTGCGGTCATTAAATATTACCCACGATGCGTCAAATGTAAGCAGATGTACTATCCAGACTTCTCGGCACTTTTCGGCTTGTAGTTAAAGGTTTACATGCCATTAATAAACGGATAATAATATATTATAGCAACAATAGTAGCTATATCCTAAGCATATGATCGAAACACAGCTTTCCACCAAAGAACATGACATGTTTCACTTACGCAAAAGAACATGACAAGTTTCCATTAGGAAAAAAGTCAATGCTGGTTTAGATACTTTTCTTGTTATTTCGATCGTCATGTCATTGTGTGGTACTAATATGAAGCACGTCATCTTTGAATGTTATTAAATGCCTTATCTTAACCTATACCAACCTTGAAAGTCCTCAAATAGGAGGCTAGCATCTGCGTTGTTCCTCCTAACAGTGAAAGTCGATTTTATTGTGCAATTGCACCATCTGCTGTCTGGACAACACATGATTTCCATGCAATACGGTCCAGCGCTGTTAAAATGGATGAAGAAAAGATATATATTGTCACACGGCGATGCTGTATCTGACAAAAACATTCGTTTTTGGTCTCATTTAAAATATGATTGAATAAAGGTGCTGCGGTCAAGTGAGGCTAAATTGAATGTTTTGGTCAGGGTTGGGGGGGGGACTCCGAAATGAATCTAACTTGCATGTCTTAGGACTGTGGGACGAAACTGGAGGCCCACATGGACACAGGCAAAACAACTCCCAGGCTGGGACCCAAACCCAGAACCATCTTGCTGTGAGGCAACAGTGCTACCAAATAATATAACATTCATTCATTATCCTAACCCGCTTATCCTGAACAGGGTCGCAGGGGGGCTGGAGCCTATCCCAGCATACATTGGGGGAAAGGCAAGAATACACCCTGCACAGGTCGCCAGTCCATCGCAGGGCACACACACCTACAGGCAATTTAGACTCTCCAATCAGCCTAACCTGCATGTTTTTGAACTGTGGGAGGAAACCGGAGTACCCGGAGGGAATCCACGCAGACACAGGGAGAACATGCAAACTCTGCACAGAGAGGCCCCAGCCAACGGGGATTCGAACCCAGGACCTCCTTGCTGTGAGGCAGCAGTGCTACCCACTGCACCATCCGTGCCGCCCTTGTGAGGCAACAGTGCTACCAAATAATATAATATTATAAATATATCATTAAACATATAGACCAGGTAACTGCATTCCTGCTGTATCCAGTAAGTTTTTTTTTCTACCTTAGTTAACAGCTGCTGTGATTGTAAAAATCATGTCTATGCATTGGTTCCGGCTTCCATTTTGGCAAAGCTGTTTCTCCACAGGTTAAGTCGAGCACTTTACAAACCTGTTGTCTGTGACTGAGTGTCAAGCCTGACCGAGCCAAGGCAATTCCCAGGAAAATCCCCCTGGAACATTATGCAAAGTCTGTGATGAATAAATCAACCTCGTCGCACTGGATCGTTATCAGAGAGGAATCTTTGGGCAATGTTCCCTTCCCCTTGTGTCCAAAGACCGACATGAACTGCACAATGTGCTGCTTTGTTTATTGTTAAGTGTTTGGGCGAGGTCAATATTTCCCCTGTATTCCCAGGAGGTTACCTGAACATGAGACCTAATCTGTCAGCAGCACCTGTGCGGGCTGTGCTGCTTGGACTAAGCAGAATGAGCCATTCATCTATTAGCACTGTGTCACTGAATCATCAGGCTAATGCATTTACTCAAGGAGCAGTTTGCATCAGGTTCAGATACTATACACTCACATGCTGTTATAGTAAATAATGTATTTCATTATAATTATTTCCCCCCTTTCTGTCCAAGTGTCCAGTTAATGGATTTATGTCATGTTTCATAGTGATTTTCATGATAGATTCATTAAGCAGTCGCTGGTGTTGAGACGCCATAGGCTGAACGTGAATGCCTTGATGCAGGCAGACTTTGATTTGAGACATGTGATAAGCCTGCCTTTACACAGTGCAGTCTGAATGGTTAAAATATGGCCGTAAATGTGAATCCTTGAGTGCATCAGTATGATAATAGTCTGAATTCTATATCTCATTTCTGACACTGATGCCACAAATGAAGTGCCTTTGGATAAGTAAAGTCATTCTATTCATCTGTTAATCTATCCGTTAACAGGGCATTGACATTTTACATTTTCACTCAAGGCATCTTGCAGACCAGAGCGAGTTACACACACATTACGTTTTTACATGCAATCCACATATACACCTGGATATCCTCCTCAAGGTGCCCAGGTTTTGCATGTAGCTCAAGCACAGAATGGCTGCACCTAGTTGCTTATCTACTATGTTGCACTGCCACCCTACAGTCAAACAGGGCCATTGCAATTCTTAGGTGGAATTAACCCTTTGAAGAGTAGGTTTTAAAAAAAATTTTAATTGAACATTTAGAATTCTAGAACTCCAGGATTGACTGTTACATCAGCGTTAGAATGCTCAGTTGAGAACATTCTGAGCGCACAGTTGCGTGCCTGCACCTTAAAGGGTTCATTGGCAATACAGGTATCCATACAGGTTGACATTTTATGAATGGAAGTGCATTCCCTCGCTTCTGTTCTCTCTAGCCGCGCTAGATCTTCCAAACTCCTGTGTGTGCATTGTGTGTGGCGGAGCTGTTGGGGAGCGGGGGATGGGTGATCCGGGGTAATGGAGGGGTGCGGAGGAGTGTTGAGGGAGTGGTCTGGAATGCGGTAGCGGGACTGATGGGCAGGGGCAGGTGAGGTGACAGATGGGCTACCCCGCGTGGGCTGAGGACCGGGACATGGGCGAGGCCTCCGTGACCTCCCAGTGAACAGGCTTATCCTCTCCCCCATCAGGTGCCCTTAGCCTCCCATGCAGCCTCCCGCCAGGAATGGCTTTGAAGGGTCAGAAATTAGCATTTTTTGGAGAGTTTCCTCCTGGTGTTGACAGCCCCAGCACGATTCTTTGAAGTCCGTAAGCCCACAGAAGATAGTAGACTGAATTGTGTTATAAGGCATCTTGGAAAATGTCAGGAATTTTAGCAGGCAATCTCTTGTCTTTCTCCGTTATCTGAACGACTGATCAGGAAACTTTAGATCAGCATAAGATTCCAGTGATGAACATGCAATGTAAAAACCTGGCTTTAGCCCCTAATCTCTACATCCAGCCCAGTGGCTCTTCTCCTCTCCCACAGAGGAACCTTTTAGAAAGCCAATTCTTCCAAGTGTGCTACTTTTTAAATGTCTGACTGAAATAATGCATCAGTAAATTCCCACATGTAAAGCCACACCTGTTATTTCTGGAGTTTGGAGCCCACGTTTCGAAATTACATTGTTAAAAAAAGGAGCAGATATGCAGGACTCCTTAGAGGAGCACTCTCTCAGAAGTCACATGAATTATTCAATTCAGCTTTGGTAGAATGTGATTGTTTGTTACACAAGGAATTGTTGTCATCACAACTACAGATGTCTTTTGTGTGTAAGGAAAATGTGTTTGGTGAAGTTTGTTTCTTTGCAAGATTATATTGCATTGTTAGGTTCTGATATAATCAGAGTGAGGTATGGGCCCAGACACTGCTGTGATTCTGGAGTAATTTACATTATTGGCATTTGGCAGACGCTCTTATCCAGAGCGACGTACAACAAAGTGCATACCCATAACCAGGGATAAGTTTGCTGAAAGACCCGAGAGGGAAGTACAATTTCAACTGCTACCTGTACAACAAAGATAAGGACAAGGGCCTTTTTTTTTTTTTTTTTTGAACAAACAAACAAACAGAGCAAAAGTGACCAAAGTTAATTATCCAAACACTGCTTACCTAGCCAACTAAAAATACCGATACACTAAGCAAGTCACAGAGACAACAATTAAGGTTCACAGGGAGGGATGGGGAGAGGTGCTGCTTGAAGAGGTGTGTCTTCAGCCTGCGCTTGAAGGTGGGGAGAGATTCTACAGTTCTGACCTCAACGGGGAGTTCGTTCCACCACCGTGGAGCCAGAACAGACAGTAGTACAAATGTATCTGTATTGAGAGACTTTCAGACAAATTGAACAGTAACTCGAATACAATATACGCTATAGTGTACATAGAAGATTTTGAATGATCTGTCTGAAATAATTATAACTGAGGACCAATTATTAATAGATTTCCTTAGTCAGCCGTGGCGGTTTCAAGCAGGCAGCTGCAGTGAAAGCACAGGAGATAAAGGAATTTCCACCGAAACAGTGAACACAGAGGTGGCGACGATAACAACTGAAATGTGTTCTGCGTTTGATAGATTGGGGCTTCCGTCATGCTGATTTGAATAACAGCAAGCACTCCTTAATCTATACAGTATGTGAATGATTAACTCTTAATTTGCTTTCTTGTCAAGTGCTGTGCTTATCTGAATGGAAGGCCATGCCATTCGTCATTCATCTCTCTTGACTCAAATTAGAAGCATGAAATGGCCTGTCAGGTTTCACACTGGCATTAAAAAAAGCCTGCGTATAATGCCACAGTTAAGTTATTCTGAACACCCTCAAAGGGCTGTTAAAGCTTGCACAGCGGCGCCCAATGGGACTCTATTCAAGACCTTCCGCAGATCCGTGGTCCGCTGCCATTTATTAGGCAGTTGTGACAGTCTCTGGGGCATGACCCATGGAATCACTGACCTCACACAATGAACTGAACTCTTAAAATCCCATCTTCATCAATGTAGCATTTGTTCAATTACTGCTCTACATATTTTAAACCTTAAATCATTCATATTTAATACGTATTTGTTTTCTGAGGTAGGAAACTACTTTCTTATATTCTTTATTATTATATAGCAAATTAAATAAAGTTATAAAAAAAAACATGATTTTAATAAAGTGTAGTATTTTGGGCTTAATTGCGCTCATATTTAGTTAGCCTACATTGGGAATCTCTAACGCGTGGCTATGTTCATGAATGAACCCGACAGCCTAGTTCTCACTGTCTGAAGAACATTAAAAACATTTCTTAGAATACCTCATCAGAGGTAGCGTACGACTCCTCCAGCGTTGCTCTCCTGAGTCCCCCACATCAGCAGGTTTCGTACACACATGCCGCGGGACAGCTCCAGGGCTACGGCGAGGGTGAACTTGTTGGCACGTGTTGGGAAGTGACAGAAGGCCATGTTTAGTAATGATACAGGGCCAGTGGGGGTGACGCTCTGCGGGTCTATAATTGGAGGGAGGCGAGGATATGGGCCAGACCCGGAGCTCCAGCGAGGGGAAAGCCTTGGGGTTGTGGCCCTGCGCGGGAACATGATATACGCACGCGGTGTACTGTACATGACGGAGGAACCCGGAGTAGGCTGCCGGGGTCGCCTATTCTGGGCTGCCGTAATACGCTGTCAAAGAAAGGCTACTCGCGCGCAAGACAGCTGCTCGCGGGATTAAATGCCACGATCGACGTAGAGGAACAGTGACCATCGACTAGAAAGGCTCAGCAAAGTTGCATCAGTTTTTTGGTCTTTTACTAATAATAGTTTTAACCAGCGGTGCTGTGTGTGGAGGTGAAGCTAGGGTTATTCCTGAACTGACTAACGTTGGCCCTCATTGTGCTGCGGTTGTGCAGGGATGTGGCCACTGGCCTGTGGGGCTGGAGCCCAATGGACGGTCTTTTCTTGGGGCCCAAAGTGCCTGGCAGTGGCCCTGCTCCTGACCCATGACTCATGACCGACAAACAGGCCTGCACTAAAATATGGCCATATCAAACTCCGGTTACATTGGAGGGATGGTAATATTGGAACCACGTAGCCTGCAACTCGTTATCACTCTGAGAAACACAGGTCCGATTTCCATCTCGGGAATCAGGATGTGAAGAAAGTCTACACTAGAGTAACAGGAGGGTGGTGAGTGACAGATCTTAGCCAGCCCCAGCGATAGCAACAGTGCACTTAATTCACGTTCAATGTCATGGAATTTGGGAGTCGCCATTTTGAAAGACGCTATATTTACACTGTCCTCAGAATGTCTGCTTGAACCGGGCAGCCCCTGGCAACGGAGCCACGGAACTCGAGCCATAATTGGATTTGTCACCTGGTGGAATCCGTGTCGTATTTCTGTAGGCCACGGCATGATCCACAAGTGTATGCGTGAAATTTTCTACTCGTAGTATTCCTCGCAGCAGGTGCCGTATCTGTAAATACTTTCCCATGTTCCTCCTCTCTTCCTGGTCATACCCATAAAAAGTGTGTAGCCTTTAAGTGTGACTATACTGTATAACTGAGCACTGGACATATGCAGCCTTTAAGTGTGACTATACTGTATAACTGAGCACTGGACATATGTAGCCTTTAAGTGTGATTATACTGTATAACTGAGCACTGGACATATGTAGCCTTTAAGTGTGACTATACTGTATAACTGAGCACTGGACATATGTAGCCTTTAAGTGTGATTATACTGTATAACTGAGCACTGGACATATGTAGCCTTTAAGTGTGACTATACTGTATAACTGAGCACTGGACATATGCAGCCTTTAAGTGTGATTATACTGTATGACTGAGCACTGGACATATGTAGCCTTTAAGTGTGACTATACTGTATAACTGAGCGCTGGACATATGTAGCCTTTAAGTGTGACTATACTGTATAACTGAGCGCTGGACATATGTAGCCTTTAAGTGTGATTATACTGTATAACTGAGCACTGGACATATGTAGCCTTTAAGTGTGATTATACTGTATAACTGAGCGCTGGACATATGTAGCCTTTAAGCGTGATTATACTGTATAACTGAGCACTGGACATATGTAGCCTTTAAGTGTGACTATACTGTATAACTGAGCACTGGACATATGTAGCCTTTAAGTGTGACTATACTGTATAACTGAGCACTGGACATATGTAGCCTTTAAGTGTGATTATACTGTATAACTGAGCACTGGACATATGTAGCCTTTAAGTGTGACTATACTGTATAACTGAGCACTGGACATATGTAGCCTTTAAGTGTGATTATACTGTATAACTGAGCGCTGGACATATGTAGCCTTTAAGTGTGACTATACTGTATAACTGAGCACTGGACATATGCAGCCTTTAAGTGTGACTATACTGTATAACTGAGCACTGGACATATGTAGCCTTTAAGTGTGATTATACTGTATAACTGAGCACTGGACATATGTAGCCTTTAAGTGTGACTATACTGTATAACTGAGCACTGGACATATGTAGCCTTTAAGTGTGACTATACTGTATAACTGAGCACTGGACATATGTAGCCTTTAAGTGTGACTATACTGTATAACTGAGCACTGGACATATGTAGCCTTTAAGTGTGACTATACTGTATAACTGAGCACTGGACATATGTAGCCTTTAAGTGTGATTATACTGTATAACTGAGCACTGGACATATGTAGCCTTTAAGTGTGATTATACTGTATAACTGAGCACTGGACATATGTAGCCTTTAAGTGTGACTATACTGTATAACTGAGCACTGGACATATGTAGCCTTTAAGTGTGACTATACTGTATAACTGAGCACTGGACATATGTAGCCTTTAAGTGTGATTATACTGTATAACTGAGCGCTGGACATATGTAGCCTTTAAGCGTGATTATACTGTATAACTGAGCACTGGACATATGTAGCCTTTAAGTGTGACTATACTGTATAACTGAGCACTGGACATATGTAGCCTTTAAGTGTGACTATACTGTATAACTGAGCACTGGACATATGTAGCCTTTAAGTGTGATTATACTGTATAACTGAGCACTGGACATATGTAGCCTTTAAGTGTGACTATACTGTATAACTGAGCACTGGACATATGTAGCCTTTAAGTGTGATTATACTGTATAACTGAGCGCTGGACATATGTAGCCTTTAAGTGTGATTATACTGTATAACTGAGCACTGGACATATGTAGCCTTTAAGTGTGACTATACTGTATAACTGAGCACTGGACATATGTAGCCTTTAAGTGTGATTATACTGTATAACTGAGCACTGGACATATGTAGCCTTTAAGTGTGATTATACTGTATAACTGAGCACTGGACATATGTAGCCTTTAAGTGTGACTATACTGTATAACTGAGCACTGGACATATGTAGCCTTTAAGTGTGACTATACTGTATAACTGAGCACTGGACATATGTAGCCTTTAAGTGTGATTATACTGTATAACTGAGCGCTGGACATATGTAGCCTTTAAGCGTGATTATACTGTATAACTGAGCACTGGACATATGTAGCCTTTAAGTGTGACTATACTGTATAACTGAGCACTGGACATATGTAGCCTTTAAGTGTGACTATACTGTATAACTGAGCACTGGACATATGTAGCCTTTAAGTGTGATTATACTGTATAACTGAGCACTGGACATATGTAGCCTTTAAGTGTGACTATACTGTATAACTGAGCACTGGACATATGTAGCCTTTAAGTGTGATTATACTGTATAACTGAGCGCTGGACATATGTAGCCTTTAAGTGTGACTATACTGTATAACTGAGCACTGGACATATGCAGCCTTTAAGTGTGACTATACTGTATAACTGAGCACTGGACATATGTAGCCTTTAAGTGTGATTATACTGTATAACTGAGCACTGGACATATGTAGCCTTTAAGTGTGACTATACTGTATAACTGAGCACTGGACATATGTAGCCTTTAAGTGTGACTATACTGTATAACTGAGCACTGGACATATGTAGCCTTTAAGTGTGACTATACTGTATAACTGAGCACTGGACATATGTAGCCTTTAAGTGTGACTATACTGTATAACTGAGCACTGGACATATGTAGCCTTTAAGTGTGACTATACTGTATAACTGAGCACTGGACATATGTAGCCTTTAAGTGTGATTATACTGTATAACTGAGCGCTGGACATATGTAGCCTTTAAGCGTGATTATACTGTATAACTGAGCACTGGACATATGTAGCCTTTAAGTGTGACTATACTGTATAACTGAGCACTGGACATATGTAGCCTTTAAGTGTGACTATACTGTATAACTGAGCACTGGACATATGTAGCCTTTAAGTGTGATTATACTGTATAACTGAGCACTGGACATATGTAGCCTTTAAGTGTGACTATACTGTATAACTGAGCACTGGACATATGTAGCCTTTAAGTGTGACTATACTGTATAACTGAGCACTGGACATATGTAGCCTTTAAGTGTGACTATACTGTATAACTGAGCACTGGACATATGTAGCCTTTAAGTGTGACTATACTGTATAACTGAGCACTGGACCTGTGATGGATTTGTACGAATAACGGACTGGTACAAGAAAAGTAGGCTCGACACGCAAAGAACAAATATCCTTAAGATGTCAGTGGTGACATCAAAGAATATTAATATGAAATGCAGATGTTCGATTGACCATTAAAGATGGCAGTTAATATCAAATATTGTTGGTTACAATAAATAGGAATAATAATAGATAAGCACAAAAAGACCAACTGGTGATTATAATAATCAATAATCAAAACCAAGAGCAGGAAATGTGACAGGGAGGTGTTTCTGAATGTATAAATGTGTAGCTGAATATTTAGTCAAGTCTTGGTCTTAATTATACATTTATGAACTGAAATATTATCCCAAATGACTGTAATAATGTAGAAGCTAGTTAAAATGACAAATTAGCAAAGCTTTCACAATGAAAATATGTTTTTGCATTGTTATCTTGCAGAATTTTTGTGAATTTTTATTTATTTATTTTTTATCCATCCGTCTTTCTACACAAAATTGGTGGTTTGAAGACAAATGACATGAAGTGCAAAATACAGAAACGTAAGCATTTCAAAATGAAAAAGAATAAAATTCCCTGTAGCTGGATATCCAACCTAGAGGGGGATATATTTTCATGAGAAAAGACTTTCAGGAAGGGAGACATATTTGATGTATTATCTCAATACTATGTCCCTTAAGGGACTGAATGAGGAATATGACATTAAATCTTTTGTGTGAGTATCGTAATTCTCCCATGTCCAGATTATTTATATTTGTTTATGGTGCCTTAAATAGGTTTTCTTGTATACGTCTTTTTATTATACGACTAACATAATGCACGTGATGGATTTTCTTACTGACAAACACCACCAGGATCTACTTTATGTGCAGTGATAGGAGGAGCTATGTGGGTGTTCTTTGTCTTATCTGTGTATATATACACCCCCGCATATACTTTCACTCTGTATGCCTGACGAAGACCAAGGAAGGTCGAAACGTAGTCGCTATCATTAAATATCACCTTGGGACCATCTCATCCAGTCTGTGGCCATTTTACATCCTCTTTACTGCCACATTTTTATGCAAAGCACCAGGTCAGCCCATGGCTCTGCATACACGACTATCTTTATGTGACTTAAAGATGATGGGATGGAACAGTAACAGTCCTCATCAATAACGTTTCTCAGCACGGTCGGCTGGTTTTTGCTAACAGCCGATGCCGGTCAATTAAAGTAGATTAACTACACAGTTATCCTCACCTGCTTACTTGGGCATGAACTGGGCACAGATTTCAGGGTGGGAAGAAGAGCCAGCAGACCCTGCAGCTCTCCGGGACCAGGGTACACCACCGAGCAGGACAAACACAATGACTAGGCCTCACAAAATGCCATCCCTCCTGCAATGTGCTGGGTCTACTCTGGCAGGGTGATTAGAAAGGGAACAGTGCCTTTTCTGGAATACACTTGGACTGCTACTAGACTGAAGAAAATAATATATTATTTAGCCTACATTTTTGCCTTGCAATGCTTGCATATTTTTAAAATAAATTTTTTATATTAATTTAGTTTGTTCCAAAATTCCATCATTTCGGGAGTCAACTCATGATGTTACTGAACTATTACTGGCTATACCATTGTGAACTCACCAAACAAGCCAATACCTCTAGATGTGAAGCAATCATTACAGTGACCACAAGGGGGCACTAGAATCCACCAGCAATATTGCTGAAGTTTTCTCACACGTGATAGCCAAAATCTAAATTTCATTAAGATTCATAAAATAATACTTCAAAAATATGATTCTTTAAAGAGCCTAACATATATATATAGGGATTGAGAATCCAATCCAATGGCTATTACCTGTTTAAAGTTCAGACAATCTTTTCCCCCCAGCATTTTAATAACCTCTGTGGAGACCAAGGAAGTGTGAGCCCAGAACAGTAAGCAGTGCCGTGGGGTGCTTGTGCTCCTGAAAATTAGAGTTTGGTATCCTCATTAAGGGACTCGACCACTTTCTCTTGGCCACGTTCAGTTCCTTTGTGAATATATTAGTTGTTATATACGTAATTAAAATGAGAATGCTGAATTAATATAACCAGACATACAACATCTTTCCAATGTTTCCAATGTTTCCTTTTCAGCCACTCAAAGTCATTTACAGTGCATGACACCCGTGAGATTCCAGAGGAGCGCAGATGAAACAGGAAAGGAGCAAACTGTTCGTTAAAAAACTGTCCTGTCCTGTCCTGTCTCCCGGGTGGAAACCCTGTATGTCTCCTAGAGAGGAGAACAGGTGACAGGTGTGACAGGTCGTTAGCGTAGGTCTGAGAAACAGTATGTGTGTGTAAGTGTGTGTGTGTGTGTGCGTGTGTGTGAGAGAGTGTGTGTAAGTGTGCGTGTGAGAGTGTGTTTGTGAGTGTGAGAGTGTGTGTAAATGTGTGTGTGTGTGTGTATGTATGTGTGTGAGACATTGTAAGTAAGTGTGTGTGAGAGAGTGTGTGTAAGTGTGTGTGTGAGAGTGTGTGTGTAAGTGTGTGAGTGTGTGTGTCTGTGAGAGAGAGAGTGTGTAAGTGTGTGTGTGTGAGAGAGTGTGTGTGTAAGTGTGTGGGGCGGCCTGTAGCGTAGTGGTTAAGGTACATGACTGGGACACACAAGGTCGGAGGTTTGATCCCCGGTGTAGCCACAATAAGATTCGCACAGCCGTTGGGCCCTTGAGTATTACATTACATTACATTATTGGCATTTGGCAGACGCTCTTATCCAGAGCGACGTACAACAAAGTGCATACCCATAACCAGGGATAAGTTCGCTGAAAGACCCTAGAGGTAAGTACAATTTCAACTGCTACCTGTACAACAAAGATAAGGACAAGGGCCATGAGTAAGGCCCTTAACCCTGCATTGCTCCAGGGGAGGACTGTCTCCTCCTTAGTCTAATCAACTCTACGTCGCTCTGGATAAGAGCGTCTGCTAAATGCCAATAATGTAATGTCGTTCCCAGTCTTCGGCTTGTGGGGTGAGATTCAGGTGTGACAGCGCTGCCAGTTTTCTATTGGCTGTGGTGTAAAACCATGTGCTCAGTCAGCAGAGGTGGAAAGTCCAGGGGTTCGAAAGTAAACATCCTCGCATGTGTTGATCTACCCATGAACTAGTTCTACCACCTGCTTGAAGAACTGATCTAATGAGCAAATCCAGGTGATTGGAACAAAAATACTGTGGAGAACTTTAATTTTCTGAACCTGGAACACCTCCGTTAGCATATCGTCTTTGTTCTGGAAATATTTTTTTAAATCTAGAGAAGTGTGCTAAATCAGGATTCATGTAATAATGTAATAAAGTGTATTTCCATTCAAAAGGACCTCAGAGCTCAGACAGATTTGACCTTTTATGGTGAGTGCGTGAGAACAGTTATTTAGAGACAGGAGTCATATTGTATGCCCTGTTGTTTTTATGTTTAGTTAAGGCAAAAGCTTTTGGGACTAAGGGGTTTGGAGAATGCCGTTAAAAAGACACATTCACAGAAGCAAAAGCTTGGGGGAATGTTGAGTCACAGCACACAGTGTTTGGACAGTCTCCCACGCCTGCAGCTTCCTATAGTTGCCACAAGGTGGCAGTGCATATCTGAAATGCAAAATAAATGATGCGGGATGCCATCTGTCAGGATAACTATTTTCAACGGACTAACCCGCCTTCTCAGGCTACACCTCAAAATTGTAATTCGAACAACTTTTATGAAATTGTTTCAGATGATTCATAGGAGGCATCCACTTGTGACTGTGTGTGTGATGGTTGAGTATTTTATTTTTTAATATATTCGCCACCCACCATATGTGCCCAGCTCCCATTCTAATTTGTGTTTCGGGTGAGAAGTTAACCCAAGGTCCTGACTCCCTATGATCATTACAGATCCCATGAGACGCTTCAATTTAGTGTAGCTAAATTCCTGCCTAAATTCCAAACCCTGGCTCTTTCAACCTCCCACCTAATCTTCCCCAGATTCAATTGGCAAAAAACTTGTTCTCTCCCTCAACACCTCAGCTGGTGTGTGGTGAGCGTTCTGCTGCAAAATGGTGGGTGCTGCACATTGGTGGTGGTTGAGGCCAGTTCCGCCCTAATTAACGTAAAGGGCTTTGAGTGTTGTGTAGATGTAATCTCTCGATCTAATCCGGAATGGACGACTGTCTGCAACCTCAGACGCATTCGTTCGAACCCCCCGGCTGTTCAGGGAGAGCGTGGACATCCGCGGTTCTCCTCCGAAACACCTGGCGTCACTGGCCTGCTGCTTTACCCTGACTTTAGCTATAGTGGAGTTTGATTACAATGTCAATATGTCAAGATTTGTTTACAGCTAAACTTGCACAGTGGAGTCAGAGGAAGACCTTTCATGCTACATGCAGTCCACGAGGCCTGATTGACCAGCGGGGACCCCCAACTGACATAACCCCTCCAGTTGGCAACATGGAGCACTGGCTTGGCCTGGGTTTGATCCGAGACCATGGGGCTCATCCATGCACCAGTGTGTTGCCTTATATGAGCTAAACACACGCATGCACACACACACACACACACACACACAATAACTTTCGTTTCAGGAAATGTATATTTCTGATTTAACAATGTCAGTATCAACAGACTTCAAATGTACAATGCTACACAGTATATAGAAATGCAGTACACCCTAGCTCGAGCACACCCAAAATGGATCTTTTGAATCACATAGCTTAACACGAAGCCTTACTTTAACGAAGGAACTGCTTGCGGAATAGCGGTCTCCTTTGTGACATCATGAACAGAATTAGGCTGACCTTTGACTGGTTTGCACAGAGCCATTCTCTGAAAGGCTCTATGGAAACAGACATCAGAGAGGCACATTTTTTCCATGGATGAAAATTCTGAATGTGGAGTCAGCAGGAAAACCTCTTTTCCTCTGTACTTACACAGCATTTTCCTTAACACTAAATAAACTAAGTCAAGAGTTAGATCAACTCACAAATTCAATGCCTGACCTGCTTCTCTCACTGTTTATATTGGGTGATACTGCCAGTAGTCATTCTTCCTGCAATGTTTAACAGCCTCATGTACATGGTTTACATTGGTTTAGGGTAAATATCTAAACCAAATCTATCATATTGTTTCATGAATAATGGAAAAAGGGACCTGAATGAAAGTTCAAGAATTAAAAGTTCACAAATCGTATTCTCTAGTAATTCACGCCAAGTTATATACTGCATTATGTTATTTTCTTGCAAAATATTTGGGTGGCTTATGCTGTGCACAATTACTATTAGACAACTATTGTAATTGTAGAAGTGGGGTTTATAAATTATCACGAATGAATGAAGCTTTGTTTATCTATCAATGGGTCATAAATTGGTATGAAAAGCATTTTCAGCTATGGGCTAGCTGAATTAATTGGAAAACAGATTGTAGCTATACAAAAAATAATGTGGTCAATAAAATGTCTACTTAATGTGGCATTCAGAATTGCCAAAGGGCACTGAAGGTGCCAAAAGGTGCCATGTTTACAGACATAATGCCATAGCTTTGGTTGCTCAAAAAAAGCCTTCAGCAATATTAGAAATTATGACATTATCTATGGATGATTTGAGACCAAGATGTCCTAATGAATACCTAGGAAGTTATCATAGGAAAGATCTTCTTCTTAGCCAAAACACACAGCCATTTTTTAATTAACCTTTATTTAGTCAGACGTGTCAATTGAGAACTTAGTTTTATTTTGCAGTGACGACCACTCATAGCCACAAAACAACTATGTGTTAACATGGCAGAGTCCACGAACAGCCAACCCAGTGGCCTACATATTCAATCATGCTCAAGGTCATGTGCTTTTCTAGACTCCACTGGCCACAGTGAATCATTCTCACAGGAAATTAAGTGGCACGATGATGACATGGAAATGGAAATGGAATGGAAAAACACAAAATGGATGCTGTTGCTTGTAGTTAGCACATTATATTACTCAAGTGATTGTTATACAAATATTATGTATGTCGTGGTTGCTTGTGTAAGCTACACAAGCTTACACAAGGGACTCAAAGCAAGGTTTTATTTTGTTGATCCTTAAAATAAACACCCAGGCATACATATTGCTCCAGTGATCATAACTTAGTCCTGTGTTTATTAGAAGTCAAAGCTCTAAAATAAGAACTCAGCAACCCCAACTGTGGTTGCCTGCAGTCAGGTGGCTGTGAAGATTTACTGCAGTCAATCAATCGCAAAAGCAATTCAATGTGACCGAATGCGCGAGGCAGGCAACGGCTGCGTGTATTGAATTGAAGGGATTAACGAGCAGAACCGTTAATGATAGTTGAAGAAGGAACACATTTTAAACAGAAACAACGACCTGACAGTACATTTACAGTAGGCGACGTTACATGTCTCTTAGCTGTGTTTTCGTATGCCTGGGTACCGTTGACTCTCGGCTGAGCGCAGGCGATGACGTTGGGAAGAGGAGTGGTTTTAATGTGCCGACCCCCACGTGTTGTTAAGCGAGGGATGATGATTAAAGTAGAGCGGCTTGGCCATGGAGCCGTTTACAGCAGAATAGCGAGCAGATCGGACTGAAACCGCCCGAGCCCAAAATAGCTTCGCCGTTTGTTTATATTTTTCGAAAGAGGGACCTTGCAGCTAAATCGTATTGGTACAGGCAGTCAGATTTTATGTATTTATTTTTCTCACCACTGATGGACGAACAATGGAGAGGCTGTCAGCAGAAGTTTCTGGTGGCCCTCCTCTTTTTTCCTGCGGTAGATCATTGTTTTTGATGCTGTTGTTGTGTAGGAGGGCAGGGACGGACCGGATCTTTTTGGATTTCTGCTAGAAAACACCGAGAACACCAGCGGTACTGTTAGTCGCTATCTTTTTCCCCCAGCGGTTCCGCGCAGCAGATGTTCTCGGTGCTGTCATCCCGGCGATATTATGGTGAAATTCCCAGCGCTCACGCATTACTGGCCTCTCATCCGCTTTTTGGTCCCTTTGGCAATCACCAACATTGCCATCGACCTCGGAGAACAGGCAAGTATTGCTTCGTATTGTGGTTCTGTTTCAATAACATGTCACCTAGAGAAAAAAATGACGCGACGGAATTTGTAAATGAAGTGCCTTGCAGCTTTATGTCTGGCAATGTCATACGCCTTCGTTCCGTTGCACTGTTTCATATTCTACACTATTTTACGATAACATCTTGATATATCGATGCATGTTTTGCTGTATAAGCCGTTGTCCGTTATCTTGCGCCGCCTGTGCTACATCGAGTTATGACGTATCTGAATTGAACACGACCTAGCAGTCGTTGGCATTGCTGCGTTCAATATGACTTAGAAAACCAGAATCGACTGGGTACCATTACAGAAGCAATCTCAGGGAAGCCATTGAAAGCACGGGCATCTGAACACGGTGACACAAACAACATGACCTGATCACCTGCGCGCCTGTCAACAGCTGGCTTAACATCCACTGACACAGGTCGGGTTGTATTCAGGGATGGAACAATGAGAAATGAATATGAGCGAGATGATTGTGCACTTTCGGATGGGCTGATTTTCACCCGTGTGTCGACCCCATTGCGCACTGGCATCATTGTTTAGATCTGTCATCCATTTCGGGTCAGAGATAGGCTAAGTGCTTGTTTTCATAGGAAGGTCATTTCGAACTGGCATCCCAGTGGATGGCAAGGGAAGATGATATTGGCTGTGGTAACAATAATAATTATCAACAAAAAAAAAAGGAAACACCAGTACTGTGAGGCTGTATTTTAATATTCACAGAGATGGGGTTGATAGCCTATGACAGGCTATAGCTTTTAAGACAGATCTCTGAAGCGCAATATGTTTCCCCTGAACTCTGTTCAAGCAACATCAAGGCTGGGTCCGTAAGACTGGGCCTGGTGAATTTTTCTATTTTTACTTTCACCTCTGGAGTGTGTGGGAACCAGTTCTGGGGCGGATTTGGCAGTATGCGGTTATGGGTTTATGTGGTCTTGGGCGGGGGGTTCTCTAATTGGTTTTGTACTTCCTCTGTGATGGCTCAAACCTTTCGCTGACACTGACAATGACAATGAAACTGAATCTGGACCACGCCTGGGGGTCTTGAGGTGTGAGGTGTTTCCACTCTAAGAAAGGAACACAGAAAACCAGTTTCTATAGGGCAGCCTAGAATCTGAATTTGACTGATGGGTGCCAATGTATTTGATTCTATGGTCTTACAAGATAGCAACATTCAGTCACTCTGGTTTAGTAGCCTACCTGTTTTAGAACCAGGTAATTATGCATTTTATATTTTGCGTCATTTATCTTATCAAGGATGACACACACGACTTACATGCCTTCAGCCCATACATACAGCTGGATCTGACCGGCCTGCTCTGAGGTACAATGGGTCAAACGACTGGGAAGTAAACCGTTGACCATGGAGTGGAAAGCACGGCTGGCAAACCGATTCAGCCCCACCGCTACACTTCTCCTTCTTCTTCTGAGTCCTGTAGTTAGTCACTGTGAGGCGTCAGTTTCACACATGCAGATGCATGAGAACATGCAGACTGAGATCACATCGCGGTTTTGTGTTCCTGCGAACACTCAAGCCTGGCTCTCTGTCGCTAAGTGCTTCAAAATCCCTGTCTCTGTATGTCTGTGTACACTAAGACAGCGTTATATAACACATAGTGCACCATTCATCATTTGCACCATACACATCAATAAGATTTGAATGGGAAAATAGGCCCTGTGACTCGACTATGTCTACGGTGTTCTGCACTGCAATTTTTATCTTTCAGGCGTATAGCCATGGTATGTATACCAAAAAATACAAACACAAAACAATATGGGAATATGGTCAAATAGATTTTTTCTTTTTATTGGTGAAACAAGGCTGATGGAAGCTTTTGAATGCCTTTGACTCATATTTTGGCTGAAAGCACTCTGGTGAAAGTGTGAATATAAAACACAACCTAACTAGAACAATGCGGCATCATTAGACCCTTCTTATTGCCTCTGCTGTTATTAAACTTTGTGCATCGCCCCATTTGCGCAAAAACACGCCGTTAACATTCTCCTTCATTCGGCTGTATCTATTTAACTGAAACTACGTCTTAGAAAATTAAATACCTTTAGGAAAAACTGCCAAAATACTTGAAGTCAGCAGAGGGAATTTTACGGTTTTGTTTTTGAAAATATACAGCTGTACAGTACAGTCATTCTTCGCAAGTTCAAAAAAACAATAACTTCCACAATTAATTGTATGTGTACACATTGCATATACCTGGCTTATACCTGGCTGCGTACAGTGTGTACATTGTGTATAACTGGCTTCAGTAAATAATGACTAGGCAAATGCGTAGGCCGAAGTAAATGTTTATATATGAGATATACTGTATTGTATATTATCTCTAAAATCTATTTTTAGCCAATTTCAGTGTAATAAATAAAATGATTCTTGTATCTTTGCTCAGTTTAATCGAACCAGGCTACCTTTGTGGGTTGGCCTATATTTCTTTCCTATACTTTTATGATATTGGATATCCAAACACTGTGAGATCCCTGATGTCTCAGGTAGAAGGGCAGCTGTGACATAAACATTTGCAAATGTAATTAAAACAAGTGGAGGCACTGCTCCCCTTGTGTCGCTGTGTAACGTTGTTAGGGTGGGAACAAATTACCCACAATGCAACACACCCAGATGAAGACTGTGACACACACATAGATCTGGTTGAACAGCGGGTGATTGATCAAGCCATGAAATGATTGTGAAAGTGGTGGCACCAGATGCTGGTTTCTCTCAAGGAGGCGTTTGGGTCCTTCCCACTAAATAACACTTTAGCTCCTTACTTGGGCAAATCGTGATGGATGGAATTGTTTAATGTATCTAAATTATTTGCTGGAATACCATTCAGAAAAAAAAGAAAAACAGGTTTTTCCCCTACAATTAGAGTTTCTATCCCTCTTACTTTACTGGACATTGCAAATTGTCTTCCCTGTGTTTGGACAAGGAACATGTAGGCAAATTAACAGGCAAGAATAGCATGCCACCTTATTTTCAGCAAGCGGTGATGCCCACACCCTGCTTCCGCAATGGGATGTTTGCCTGCTAAATATGCCACAGAGGCTAATTTGCTAGCCTTACAGTAATTATAATTACACATTTACACTGGATACTGCCAATAAAACACAAATGTAGACGAGGAAACCGATGACAGATAGTGGTTAGCATGCCAAATGGTGGATAAAGAGAGGAAGATGTACAGGTCGACATAACCACAATCTAAATTTGGCCCAAAATGGTTTTAATTGTGAAAGTGGATTTCTCCAAGAACCACACCTAGCCTTCCTCTTACTTCAGCTCTGTTTAAAAAAAATGAGTTGTCATGCTTAGATTAGGCTACACTGACCACAATGACCCATGTTCTTTCTGGAGCTAGCTGCGTCCAGCAATAGCTGTAGGTGCAAGCAATGAAATCGGCATATGAAGCTGTTATTGTTCTCGCCATCGATACGATGCAATTTATTTCTCAGAATCCGAAATAGTTGTATCTGGTCTGGTGGACTCTGAAAGGTTATTGATTTCTGGAGCTGGATCTTAATCGCATGTGGACTCCTAAATTTCCTCCTTAAACTGGAGTAACACAGAGGGAATTAGCAATTCATGTTTTGCAGGCTTCACTGATAATTCCATTACCGTCTCCGAAACGCTACAGAATCAAGTCCAGTGAAGGACCGCAGATGATTCTATCTAATCCCCGCTTAATGAATCTAATGGCTGAAATGTGAAAACTGCAAAGCCACGTCAGATTTAATTGGGGGGTCTATGCTGAGCCGAACATAAACTCACATGCTTTTGCAACAAGAACAGACAGGACTGGAGTGACTCTCCATTGGCTGCTCTGAAGATGGCAGCTTCTGTTTTTATTCGCTGATGAGCTCTCATACGGGCCCGTCGAGACTTAGACAGTGTAGACAAACGGTGCAGTAGCGCAGGTATTTTCCATCTCTCTGAGTGGCCTGTGTTTTCCCTCAAACGTAACCTTTGGCCCAGTTCTACGTGACTGGCTGTTTGGCAGCTGTAGTGCATCAGCTGTAGCATGTTCTGTGCAGCCCTGTTCTGATGGTGCCCATCTCAGATAAGTACTCAAAAAAGATAACTTAATAAAATTATGGACAGTGACACTGGTTGCCCCCGTCAACCTATCAGGCCTATTGAGCTTCCGGCCAACTACACTTGTCCACATACTTGTGGCTTGTAGTCACTTATAGTTAATAATATAGCATGCAATCACTGGCCATCATTTTGAAACGTAAATCCAAATTTTTTTTTTTGTGTCATTGGAAAATGGACAGTTCTAAAATGTCTTCTGAATGAAGATGATGGCTGGAAACTCTTAGGTTTGATTGGTTGACGGGGCCCACTGGGGGGGTCCAGCTTGCGGCATCTGCCTCAGCTCAGATTCATTTATCTTTTCTCAGGACAAGCAGCAACAAGATCTGTGGTCTTTTGTGTGGAAATAATGTTTAGAGCACTGCTTTCAGAGGCCTGTGGTGTGAGGGGGAAGATTGTGACTCCCATGAATAAACGCCTTTCAGGTTTCTGAGATGTAAATTGGTTCCAGGGGCTGATTTGGAAAGCAAGGGAGCCAATTCATTACGTTATATTACATTTCTTTAAATTCAATTAGGCTAAATTCATTTAGCGGATGCTCTTTTCAAGAGCAACTTACAATGTAAGACAAAATAAGTGCATCCACCTGAGATATGTAAGGCAGTTAATGTTAGTTAACTTACGCCAACCTAGACTCATAATGTAGATCAAACATTCATACTGCTAGCATGCATATAAAGTCATAAAGCACGCTGGAGTATTTAGTAGGTAGGAATAGGAAGGGAGCCAATTCAGTCAACAGTCTGTATTTCTCCTTGTAATGTGACATTGCATAATGCAGTTGATGAAGCCACAATGTTGTGTAAGCAACTGAAACAATCCTACTTCCTTAAGTAAGGGGGTAAGAAGTGAAGACCAAACACAAACACCAGAGGACTCTGGGATGGACGGCGATTCAGATATGGGCAGTACTACGCAGGGAGAATCCTGTGCTAGCTTCTGTGGTGAAGTCCTCTAGGAAGACTAAATATCATTCAGTAGCAAGGCCTCCTCGTGCGGTTCTGTTCATACTGAGCGGCTCTCTTCCATGCCATCTTTCACGTGCAGTCATAAAAGCAGGGTCCAGATTTAATTAATAAAACATAATTAAGTTGCTTGCCTCTGCCTTTCCAGCGTACGGTACACTGTTATGTCCTCCCCCGGTGCGCACACTGTGTATTGAGGTCTCTGTTCATATTGAGAAAAATTGATTTCTTTGTGCCATTGCGGATCCTTACGCGCCATCCCCCCAACACACACACACACACACACACACACCCCTCCAGTGCTCCTGCGGTTGGGCTCTCCCAGAGAGCTGGAGCTTCAGCCCCCCCACTCCCGAGTGCCTATAAATAACCCCCCCCCCCCCCCCCCCGCCCTCACCTCCTCCCTCCCCACTCCTGAAGCGCGCTGCACCCTCCTCCCTTTCCCAGACTCTCTGTCCCCTCATCTTCAACCCGAGGCCTCACCCTTTGTCTCGCCTGTCCGAACATCTGACTCCACCTCACACCTCTCCCCTCCCCCACCTTGCCCAATTAGCATGCCCACCACAGCCGCCACCCCGAATAACACCAGGACTCCCTGGTCCTTAGATTATTCCAGTGAGCAGCGCTGCTGCAGCAGGAGACTGTAGAGTAATTATGTGGGTGAGCGCGATGCTAGGGAAATGGGATTATGCTTACGTAATGGCCAGGTGGGGGCTATTAATAGCGCTATTCTTTCCTGCTGCGGGGGATGCTGCTTGTCGCTTGTGTGGGTTCGACGGGGGGGTGGCAGGAGAGCGATTACTGAGTCCGGCCGTGTCACTGGCTCCCGCGCTGAGACGGTCACTGACACTTCTCGGGCCATTAAGGGTGCCTGGGCCGGAGACGGTGCGATCGTGGTGCCCAGTCACGCCAGTGATGTCTTCTTCCTAAAAAAAGGACAGTGACAGAAGTGTGTGGGCTCACTGTCACCTCAGAGTCTCACCTGTTTACCCGTTAAAAGCGGATTCTCCTGTATGTTCCACTGTAGAATCCGCTTCTTTACTTTATTACACCTAGCTACTTATTCGTGTGATTATCTTATCAGGCAATTGTGTGGCAGCAGTGCAATGCATACAATCATATAGATACGGGTCAGAAGCTTCAGTTAATATTCACATGAACCATCAGAATTGGGTTAAAATAAGTGACTTTGACCGTGGTGGCAAACAGTGGTTTGAGTTTCTCAGAAACTGCTGATCTCCTGGTATTTTCTCGCACACTACATTACAACAGTGGTATGCAGAAGAGCATCTCTGAACACACAAAGCATCACAATTCTTAGTGGATAGGTTACAGCAGTAGAAGTCTAAAAAATAATTAATAATAAATACCTAATATAAGTGCTCACTGAGTGTATAAAACAAAATGGAGGATCGCTAATTAGATGGTCATGTGTAATTTCTCTTTAACCACAAAAGGCACCTGCCATTGTCTAAATATGAATCAAGCTAGCTCAGATCATGGCTAATTAGATGGTAATGTGTAAATGATTATCAGAGCTAGCTTGAGTCATATTTAAACAACGGCGGGAGCCTTTTATGATTAAAGAGAAATGACAAAAGCGCTGTTCTGATAGTTATTTAAAGTAACTACAGTCAGAACCATTCTGTTTTTAAAAAGCACCGCAGAGTGCGGATCGCAACGCAACGATCCATCGCAAAATGGCTAAACACCACGGATACCGTAGCCTAATGCCTGACTGATAGTGTTCATCATACCGTGCGACTGTTGATTTCACCGACTCACTCTTCTCCCAGTAAGAGAGTGTTAAATGTCAGTAACAATAAAGGCTCCCGCAGTCAAACAATAAACGTCTTAGCAATGAAAGAGCAGCTGAGCAGAGATGTGGAGGAAAGGTAGAGCTGTGGCTCTTATGGTTTTCCTCCCGGAGAGACAGGAGCGGCACATGACTGAGGGAGGCACGTGTTGTGGGGAAGTGTGGCAGGACGCCAGCTGCTTGTGAAATGGGGTCTGCGTGTTTCTCTTTTTTTTTTTTTACGCGTTAGATATTTACCTGACCTACTTGCGGAAGACCAGTGTCATTTGGCTCAGAGACATAAAAAAGCCTTGTGGATGACAGGCGTGCAGAACGGGGCCAGGGTTTTACAATTTCATTTTCCCCTACTTTTTTGTTTTTCATTGTAAACTTACTGTTTGTCTTTGGTTGTTTAGTATCTGTTATGGCTACTGTTTCTCCTGTTATATAGGCTACTGTATGCATACAGCATGCATATTCACAGTGATCTTTTGATAGCTAATTAATTCAGTTACATAAAAATAATATTTAATGCCATTGGAATTCAATGAGGGATGTCTGAGAAAGCGCCCAAGGCGGCGTGGACAATAGATACGCTGTACATTAGAATTTGCAACTTCCAACTGAAGACCCACCTTCATAGACTCCATGAAGTCTCCCTTAAACCTTAACCCTCTTTAATAACACAGGTTAGTCTTGCTCTGTTGTCAAGTTTACCGAGTATGATCTCAGGCATTCGGGTTTAATAAGACGTACTACTCTGGATGAGATCTCTTCCAAATGACTGCAGTATGTGTCATAACACGACAGAGATCGTCTTTAGTGAAGAGCAATGGGAAATGGCGCTGCCACCGGCACAGGTTTTTCTTCTGGAATGTTCATTCACATTACAAAATAATTCAGTCCATTAGTCTTATAAAATGACAAGAAGTGCATAATAGCCAGAACATTATGTAATATGTACGCAAGCTTAAAGGTTCCTTGGAGCAGAGAATAATATGTGATGGATAAAGGCTTTGACAGATGGAGTGTAGTGTTATCGTCCTTTCAGAACTAGTCTCGTCTTGTCGCCCAGAAAATGCGATATTTGCGATACCTGGTCTGTTTGGGTTAAGCGGGATGCCACAGCGTCTCGTGTGCGGATTATAGCTGTTTCGAGGCTTAGTGGCGGTACGGACAGCCATGTCAACGGGTTTCCTCTCTGCCTCTCCCCCTCCCCCAGGCCCTTAACAGAGGAATCGCAGCGGTTAAGGAGGATGCAGTGGAAATGCTGGCCAGCTACGGGCTGGCCTACTCCCTGATGAAGTTCTTCACCGGGCCCATGAGCGACTTTAAAAACGTGGGCCTGGTGTTCGTCAACAGCAAGCGGGACCGCACCAAGGCCGTGCTCTGTATGGTCGCCGCGGGAACCGTGGCCATCATCTTCCACACCCTCATTGGTGAGTCTGGGCCCCGCCCCCACCTGGGAACCCGCCCCCACCTGGGAACCCGTGCCCACCTGGTTGGAACCTGTGCTCTCCTGGTGGGAACCTGTGCTCTCCTGGTGCTGTGACATCACGTTCACCCCTGTGGCAGGATCGATTTGGAAAGAGTAGAGCAGAGAGTGCTGTTGTGACATATGACATCCCCTTTGCATAATACACAGCAGACAAAATACACTTACAAACATTGATATGTCAGAGGGGCACGACATTTTGTGGAGAGATTTAATAAACGTGATTCAGTAAGTTAACACCTGTAGTTCTGTTATGTTACAGCCCCTGGATTATTCCTATCAGCCATTAGTAATGATGAAGAAAGTGCTCTTTCACAACAGACACACACACACACACACTAATCAAAGCAGATGTGTGTAGGACTATAATATAACTTGGCCAATATGGTCATTGTGATCCCTTTGTTCTACATGCCCGTAGATCCACGCTGTTTATATTTGGCACTTTTTCCTTAGCCAGGGCTTCATCTTAGACGGATGCAGTCTGTGTCCAATAGTTTTCAGCAAAACGCACAGCAGCCATGACATTTTGTTCCTTTCTATATTCTGCTGTGTGCTGCAAAGCCAGTTCCTGAGAGAAGCAGGGCAGAGGACTGTGTGCGCTGCTCTGTGTATTGGCTTGGTCCTTCAATAATTGAACGAGTTTGTTCCCTGTCGGTTTAAACCTGGCCCAGTTTGTATTCAGATTTCTTCTCTTAAGAGGAATATTCTCTCCCCCCCTCAGCATACACCGATCTGGGGTACTACATCATCAACAAGCTTCACCATGTTGACGACTCGGTGGGCAACAAGACCAGGAAGGCCTTCCTCTACCTGGCAGCATTCCCGTTACTGGATGCCATGGTGAGTGTCGGTTGGGTGCCAGTTACCCTTTTCCTGTCCGTTAAACCCCCGGAAAAATATCAGGCAGAGACGCTGGTCCTCCTGACTGCAAAGACAGAGTGAAAACTGCTGCTTGTGCTTGACCTAGAAAAAGAGCTTATAATCCCCCACGCACGCGTGCGCTGTCAACATTTAATTTCTCCGCTCGTTTTAATCCCCGCCCGTGCTCACGCGCTCCCGTCCTTGGCCTGCGGGTGAATTAGACCCTCCAGTCCTGCCAAAACCCGACTCACGCTGCGCCTTCTGTGTGCCTGGCGGCTGTCGTCAAACAGGAGATCTGTCGCCGACGCCAGGGCTGCGATGACTGAGCGGAGCGGTGCGATTTGATAATGTGAACGGCGTCCATTTTGGGCAGATGGGCAGGGGGGCGTGTGAACTATGATGTCTCTCTCAGTCTTGCACTGTCATGGTGTTACACATTTAACAGGACTGCAGTTCGGCTTGGAGAGAACCATTTCTTTTTAAAAAAAAAAAATTTTTTAGGCCTTTTTCAGCTTTATTGGACAGTATATAGTATAGAGAGACAGGAAGAATGGGAGCGAGAGAGAGAGGGGAAGACATGCGACAAATGTCGGACGGTCGGATTCGAACCGCCGACGTCGCGGCTCGCAATGAGCACGCGGTCAGCGCTCTGCAGGCTACGCCACCGAGACACCCGGAGAGAACCGTTTCTGCTCTATTTCCGAAGGGTACACGTTACTTTAGGGATGAGAGCTGTGACTTACTAGCAAGGGCGGCCTGTAGCGTAGTGGTTAGGGTAAATGACTGGGACATGCAAGGTCGGTGGTTCTAATCCCGGTGTAGCCGCAATAAGATCCGCACAGCCGTTGGGCCCTTGAGCAAGGCCCTTAACCCTGCATTGCTCCAGGCGAGGATTGTCTCCTGCTTAGTCTAATCAACTGTATGTCGCTCTGGATAAGAGCGTCTGCCAAATGCCAATAATGTAATGTCTCACGTTTAAGTTCCAAACAAACTTCCAAATCCTATGTATGGTGTTAATAAAACAAAGATTTACCAGGAACCAGTAAGATGACCGTTGCCACAGGAAGAAGCGGATCCGATGTTCGTCGTTAGAAAACAGGAAAGTTTATTCGTAGCCAGTACAATGTACAGAAAACCAATGATGTTTGGGGTGTTTTAAAGAATTACATTAGCATATATTCAAATAAGTCTACAAATTAAGTGTAACCTGATTGGAGGTTTGGAGGAAAGGAATTGCGCCTATCCCGAGCACTTCGGATTGGGCCATTCAAATCCTTAATGATTGTGAGGCCTTGTCCCGCTCCCCCCTGGAGTCCAATGGAAAATCCCCAGAGGGGGAACCTTGAAACTGATAGCGGTCATTACCATGTATATGTGAAGTGGTCCAATACACAAATTGGTCTGTCTCCCAACAATGGTTGGAATTGAGTTTGACAAATAATTATCAGATTTTCACTCCTCTAGGTTACATATTTATGGGTATTGGCCCTTGTGGCCACCGGTTCCATTATGCTGTTTATTTGTCGAGACCATAATTGTTTGTTACTGAATATTTTATATTAAAATGACAGATTAATTAGATCTTTCTGGCCTTTTTGCAAACATATACAGTATGTTAGCTTTATCTCCAATTGCAAATTCCCAAAATGCTAATTGTTGTTTTGTATCCCTCGGGTTGGAAGTAGCCTGACTGGCTTGAGGCAACATTTATGTTTTTAGCAGTATTTTATGGAAATGTTTTTGTACCATTAAAAAAAAGAAAAGAAAGGATGATGTGCCAGCCATCCAAAACAGAAGACTGCTTTCATGTGGAAGATTCATAGTCGAGAACCCTTGCAGAAAGCTTGTCACAGTGTTGCCTAGTTACCTAACTGACATTTGACTGCAAGATATAATTATTCTGAATGCACTTATTTCAGGATGCAGAGATGTACGAGTTTAAGGCTTAATGGCAATCGATGCCTCACCTGATGGTTTGAGATCCGGGGACAGAATAAAGAGTGAAATGTCTTGTTAATCCACAACCGTAAATCTGTCGCTAAAGGACGAGGGTTGATATTTCAAAATGCTAACACGCATATAAAATGCTAACTGGATTGGGATTGTGGTTTTTGATGGACAGATAATTAGAGTAATTAAATTATTGTTTCCTCGCTATACATTGACACGAGTCAAAGGGAATACGTGGCTAGACAGAGCTCTGAGTGAAAGAACAGAGCAGAGCATCTTCAGCTTTCTGACTGTGTGTACACACCGCAGAACTGCACCTAAACAATGTAAAACATCGAAAATCAAGGCGGAGCCTTCCTCCCTCGTCAACATGACCTAGCAACCAGCCGACGCCTCATAAATACTGAAAATGAGGTTTGTTTTCCACCAGTGTGTAATATGAGAAGCCCTGCTGCTAAGGGGCGCACACATAATGCTTTCTGCCTCCTGTCTAGTGGAGCAGGGAGAAAAGTACAATACAACAGAGACCTGTTTGACAGGGAGCCTCAGAGTGGCTGTGAAACCCTGTTTGCAGAGCACTAGTTTGGGCTTTCATTGCCTGTGAATACATGCTGGAGTTGATGGGCAATAGGGTTCAGGTGCAAGGTTTTCCTGGCGATTGTTGTGTGTTGGCCCATGTAATTATATCTGAGACTTTTTCCCCAGAGAATATTCATTATGGCTAATTGTGGTCTGAGGGGCAGTATTGTGTTTTCAGTATCCAAAATAACACAACAGTGAAACCTTAATGTATGGTTTGTCATTTCATTTACCCAGAAATTTGGTGTGAATATGTCATTAAAATTCACTCTTGAAGGGGGTGCCCCTAGTGTACATTTTCCAGTGCTGTGGGTCCTGTGTTTGTGTTGCTAACTGCTCATTCGGTGTTTGGCTGCTTTTTCCAGGCCTGGACACACGCTGGCATCCTCCTGAAACACAAACACAGCTTTCTTGTCGGTTGTGCTTCTATCTCTGATGTCATAGCTCAGGTAAGGACGATCAACCTCCACCATAATGTTTTTAAGGGGTGTGACTCATTGAAAAGCATATGGGATCACTATATAATGTATCCAGTCCAACTGAATTTTGCATATTTTGAATCTAAACGACAAAAGGCAAAAGGCTCAGAGACAGAATTTGTTATTAAATTAATGAGCCCTTTACCAAATGGACCCCTTAGAATTCCCACGCATTTGAGCTTATTCAAGCCCGTTTATTTAAACTGTTCTGAAATCGCGCTAAAAAGTCCCCCGCGGTTTGTTTTGGAACATTTAGTGGGACTGGTCTTCTGGCCCTTTTCCAAGAAAGCTGAAGGTTCATTTCAAGGTGATATGAGCTCTGCTATATTTGTACGGCAGGCTATATATTGTTTTCCAGAGAACACCACAAGGTGACATGTAAATCATATTTTGGTATGTTTTTTTGCAGCAGTCATACATCAAGTGAAATATTGGCATAGTGTGTGTCTTCTTATAGATTTCAAAAGCCTGAGTGTTTACATTGACATTCATTATATATGTGTTTTGAATTGATTTAAATAATTAATTCAACAATCGTTATTATTTCACACACGCCTTCAAAGTCTCCTAACAGCTTCAGAACATCTGTGCGTCTGTTAATCAGGCCTTCGGTGATATCAGTCAGGGATTCACTGATGTCAACAACTTGTTTGAAGGCACTGAGGG
Source organism: Conger conger (assembly GCF_963514075.1). Classification (NCBI taxonomy): domain Eukaryota; kingdom Metazoa; phylum Chordata; class Actinopteri; order Anguilliformes; family Congridae; genus Conger; species Conger conger. Next base: position 13,229,534 of record NC_083768.1, read on the forward strand.
CCACACTGTTAAGGAGAGAAGGCCAGCTACCAGCTCAGACCAGCTACCAGCACTAGCTGGGTGACCAGCTCATACGCAGCTAGACCAGCTTCTGAACAGCTGGATTTTACAGCAGGATTAGCTAACTGGCTCTATCTCTCTCTCTCTCTCTCTCTCTCTCTCTCTCGTTGGGGCAGATTGTGTTCGTGGCCATCTTGCTCCACAGTCACCTGGAGTGTCTGGAGCCCCTGCTGATCCCCATCCTGTCCCTCTACATGGGGGCCCTGGTGCGCTTCACCATCGTGGGCCTGGGGTACTACCGCAACATCCACGACACCATCCCCGACTCCAGCGGGCCAGAAGTGGGGGTACGTGTGTGGGCCTGTGTGTGTGTGTGTGTGGTGTGTGTGTGTGTGTGCCCGGTGACAGTTGAGGGTTGATGGGTATGATGATCTATGACAGCAAGTCCACTGAGGCTGAAGTGTAAGTAAGTGTGTGTGTGTGTGTGTGTGTGTGTGTGTGTGTACATGGTGGGGGTAGATTCCACAGCATTGTTCAATGTAACATCAGCCATTTAGGAGTCAATCACCTCCAGTAAATGAAAAAAGGATCATTCAAGTACTTGTAGTATTGTGTGTACTTTCAATAATACCAAAACATATAAAATGCAGAGTGTGGATCCAGTTATTCTTTTGATGATCTGGCGAATCAAAGTTCATTTCATTAGCACTCAAATCTGACGCAATGCACTCAAATCTCAGCTACATTTTATGCGTTTGGCTAGTCTTTTTTTGTCACGCACGACATTTATAGTTCCTGCCCGTGTCCAGTATTAATTCAACTCTAACAGAGTGCACGAGTCCATTTGTTTGATGTTCAGGGTTAAATCATTTTGGTTGATTTAGCACTGGACATTTTTCAGCACTGAAAGAGAAATGAAATGAAATTGGTTACATTTTCTTGCTCAAGCTAAAAGTTAAGTACCGGGTGCAAAACAGTTAGACTGAATGGAGATCTCAGGGCAGCCTCGCCTTTAATGTCAGGCAGAGAACTGGAAAATAATAATGGATAATTTAATGCAGCCGGCAGATTTAAAGAGCTTAGTACTAAAGTCCTCAGTGGCTCCTGTGCATAATGCATTTCTCCAGTCTTTATGATTGCTGGAGACGTGGTGCATCGGCTTCCTTTGAAGTTCCGTTTAAATTGCAGCACAGAATCGCGCTAAATTACCTGCAGCTGGCACACGTGCGTACTCACGCTGGTATTTAAAACATGAATAAAATCCCTAAAACCTTCACTCGGAAATAAAGGTACGAAAACTGCCTGAAAAGGTGCAAATGTTTGTCGCTGGGGCAGTACCCGATTGGTACATAACATTGTACTGTAGCGTAGCGGTTAAGGTAAAAGACTGGGACCCGCAAGGTCGGTGGCTCTAATCCCGGTGTAGCCACAATAAGATCCGCACAGCCATTGGGCCCTTGAGCAAGGCCCTTAACCCTGCATAGTTCCAGGGGAGGAATGTCTCCTGCTTAGTCTAATCAACTGTATGTCGCTCTGGATAAGAGCGTCTGCCAAATGCCAATAATGTAATGTAATGTACTAGCCAGTGCTATATCATTCATTTTTACCTTTTTTGGTTGGAAGACATTCTCATTCGTACCCAAAGAGAACATTACTTTACTTTCATGGTACATTTGGTAAATGTGGTCCTTGAAGAACAAAAATGTACCTCCACTGTCACTTTATTTCTGAGAGTGTACAAACTGAATAAAGAAATATTTAATAACCTTTAATTATCTTCAAATCTTTCCACATTTGCGCTCACTTTCTGATATTATTCCTGTGATTTGTGTGCATTGTGTCGTGCAAATGGCAGTGTTGATTAAAGGTGTCAGTGTTTGATTCAGTGTTGAACGCTCACTGTAGTGTTTGATTCAGTGTTGAACGCTCACTGTAGAGTTTGATTCAGTATTGAACGCTCACTGTAGAGTTTGATTCAGTGTTGAACGCTCACTGTAGAGTTTGATTCAGTGTTGAACGCTCACTGTAGAGTTTGATTCAGTGTTGAACGCTCACTGTAGAGTTTGATTCAGTGTTGAACGCTCACTGTAGTGTTTGATTCAGTGTTGAACGCTCACTGTAGAGTTTGATTCAGTGTTGAACGCTCACTGTAGAGTTTGATTCAGTGTTGAACGCTCACTGTAGAGTTTGATTCAGTGTGGAACGCTCACTGTAGTGTGAAAAGAACCCAGCTGCTTTGTCCCCGACTCATCATGGTTGCCATGTCTCCTGTGTCTCCCAGGGTGACGCCACCATCAAGAAGATGCTGAGCTTCTGGTGGCCCCTGGCCCTCATTCTGGCGACCCAGCGTATCAGCCGGCCAATCGTCAACCTCTTCGTGTCCCGGGACCTGAAGGGCAGTATGGCCGCCACAGAGGCACGTCTTTTTCAAACTATGCCCGCGTGGTGTCGTATGAGTGTGTACATATGTCCACTAATTACCTTATGTGTTAGGGGTACACAAAGCTACCAACTTGCAAATACCACCCTTTACAAATACAACTGTTAGCTTTCATAGATCTCAGGAGCAATTCTTGATTCAGGGACCTGTAGCTGAATATGTGGTTTCTGTTTGAAGTAAAAGTAAGTGTTTAGAAATATTTTTGATTTGTAATGGTTAGGAAAGTTAGGAAAGGTCCGATCAATAATCAATCAATGCTAGGCTAATTTATAATAATTAGTCCTGCGGGGCTAATTTAATGGACCATGCTAGGCTAATTTAATGTGCCCTGCTAGGCTAATTTAATGTTCCAAGCTAGGCTAATTTAATGTTCCCAGCTAGGCTAATTTAATAGGCCCTGCAAGGCTAATTTTATGCACCCTGCTAGGCTAATTTAATGTGCACTGCTAGGCTAATTTAATAGGTCGTAAAAGGCTAATTGAATGTTCCCTGCTAGGCTAATTTAATGTGCCCTGCTAGGCTAATTTAATGTTCCCAGCTAGGCTAATTGAATGTTCCCAGCTAGGCTAATTTAATAGGCCCTGCAAGGATAATTTTATGCACCCTGCTAGGCTAATTTAATGTGCCCTGCTAGGCTAATTTAATAGGTCCTAAAAGGCTAATTTCATTCATCCTGCTAGGCTAATTTAATGTGCCCTGCTAGGCTAATTTAATAGGTCCTGCCTGGCTAATTTAATGTGCCCTGCTAGGCTAATTTAATAGGTCCTGCCTGGCTAATTTAATGTTACCTACTAGGCTCATTTAATGTGCCCTGCTAGGCTAATTGAATGGGTCCTGCAAGGCTAATTTATATATCTGATACAGCTAATCAAACATTTCCTGTTTTTTTTTTCCATAAAAAACTAAAAAACAATTGTCAATATAATTGTCATTTTAATTGTCAACTTTGGATTGGTCATAGGTCGCCTGTCAGAAATCTTTGATGGTCATTATCATATTGGGTTTCGGCGAGGGACTTTATTTCTGTAGCACCTTTCGTACAAGTAAACGAGCAGCTCCAAGTGCTTCACACTGGAAAAAAAGACAAAATATATGCACACAAAACGTATACAAAATTAAATAAACCAAAAAATAAAAGTGAGCAAAGAGAGCAAAATCAACAACAATTGCATTATAGCTATTGGAAATATGGGTTTCTGCAGCTGAGACTTAAAATGAGTGATGGCCAAAGCCTGTCCTATTTTCTGTGGCAGACAGGTCTCTGATTGTGGTGCAGGGGGTGATTAGGGGTTGATGGGAGAAAAGTAGCAGACAGCCAGTTGCTACGTGAGGTCACGGAGCATGTCAATTTCTGAGGGCACCAAGGCTTAAAGGAGAGAGGCGGAATGCTGCCTCTGTCCTGCCTGCCTATGGGTGATTTAGGGGTCGGGAGTTCAGCGTTGGGCTAGAAAGCACCGTCGGGGACACACCACTGTTTTCACTTTCTCTGTAATGTCAGAGAGATAAAATGGCATAAGATTACCATGCTTTCATTTTAATAGTTATTATTATGAAAATACATTTACATTAAGGATAACTGGTTTTATCTATGCCAAAATACAATTTCAGACCAATAATTTAACTCGATGTTTAGCCATTGCCTCTTTTATACTGTATGCTAATGCTACTCAACTCCATGTCCTGCGGTCCGCAGTGTCTGCGGGCATTTACTCCTACCTTGTGCTACTCCACCTGATTTCACTCATTATTTTACCTGCTTGGTTCAGATAATAAGCTAATCAGTGTAATGTAATGTAATGTAATGTAATCAGGTGGTGTCGTGCAAGGTTGAAGCAAACGTCTGCAGACACTGTTGCCCGCAGGACGAGGAGTTATGGAGCGCTGCTGTATACTGATGTCTTTATTCATTCACGCTGTGAATGAACACAATGTCTGTTGAAATGTGATACATGGCACACTGTTAAAATTATTTTGCCAGTATATTACTCCGGGGAAGTCATTGCTTATATATAATAATAGTTACAGTTTCCTTGTATACAGTAGATAGTGTTGTATTACCTGTGGAATGATGATGTATTGCTGTGGGGTATGTGCTGTGGAAGTAGCCCATAGGAATATGCAGTGCACGCTATGTAAACTGCCCAGTCCATCTGCGTGATGAAGAGGGTTCATGCTGTACAATGTTTATATAGACCCAAGATCATATCTGCTCAAAATTTCTAAATTTGCTTCATGTAAACAGACTTTATGTAGTAAATTGTAGTGTGTTTAAACTGTGCGCTATGCCAATAGCCATTTATTTAGATTGTATGATTGCTCCAGCAGGATTATTATCCTTAGGCATCATGACACGCTTTTCAATGAAGTAGATATTATGCAGAGAGAGTACTTTCTAAATTGGGATATGGAAATGCACTGTTTAAAATGGCTTCATCATTCCTCGTTTATGTAACCACTGCATTGTAAAGTTGGCCAGTTAGAGAACCAAGAAAAACAGCTACAAATGTTTTGAATTTGATCTTATCTTTGCCGTGTAGATAACATTTAGATAACACATTTACGCTCTCACCACTGGGTTCAGAGTTTATTAAAATCGATGAGCATGGGTCGGCTACGCCATAATAAGGATCTCAGTGAACGTAACTTTAACACAGGAGGGCTTGCGACTGCAAACGGTGGGTTTTTGTCCCGATCATAATTGCAGTTATTTACTTACTAGGTGTAGTAAATGTCTCATTCTGCGGTGCGTGACCTCTCACTCCGCTCTGTGGATGACCTCCTGCCTCTGCTGTGCCCCCGCGCTCACAGACGCGTGACCTCAGAGCCAGAGGAGGCCTGGGGTTTGCAGGCGTGTGAATGTGAAACTGCAGAGATGATTACACTGAGGGAACTGACAGCTCCATCTCAAACCAAATGGAGCTGGAATATATTATAAAATATACCGAAATAAATATATGTTCTATATATCGCAACGGTTCATAATATACTGGAAATCATATGAATTATTGAGACTTTAAGATATAGTAATACATTACACTTATGTGAAATCTATTTGTCATTCTATTTTCCACATAGGTCCACATATTTATAATATATTGGAGTGTGTTCCATTTCCGTTATGAAAGGCCTGTTGTTGTTGGTGCTGGAAACCCAAAATGGCTGTCACTAATAATACTCAAAGGCTAAGAAAGGGTGGTTAGAGTCAGTGGTGGTGTAGCTGTGGATTGAGCATGGCCCTACGGGGGTGAATGGCCGTAGATTATGTGCCAGCAGGAATCAGGTTGTGTCAGGCTGGGGCTCTCTCCCAGTGGGAAGGTTTGTCCGGTCTGGATTCTGTGTGGAAAACCGCCTTTGATTGAGGGGTGTCTTCTTGTGTCTGCAGGCTGTGGCGGTCCTGACCGCGACCTACCCGGTGGGCCACATGCCCTATGGCTGGCTGACGGAGCTGCGGGCGGTCTACCCCGCCTTCGACAAGGTGAGTGACCGCAGTGTCACTAATGTGCCGTTTCATCTTCTTAAATCGGGCCCGCTGACTAAGCGAATGAGCGAGGAGGTTTCTCTCCGTTGACTTTAGCACGGGGTACAGTCCATCCTCAGTACAGCCATGAGTTCATTTCCCAGAAACTGCATGATGACAGGATGAATGTTCAGGTTGTAAGCTGTAGTGGATGGAAGGACACCAAAGGTAGGCTGCAGAAAGCCTACAACAGTAAAGTGTCCAGTGCTAATTCAACTCTAACAGAGTACATAGGAGTCCAACAGGGACCAGAGTAGAACTATATGTACTCTGTGTTGTGTTGATTTAACACTGAATAATTTAATGTTTAACCGCCAGGTATGCAGTGGATATGTGACTTTCCATTTCCTCAGCCGTTTTGCAATGAGAGTACTTTGTTTTAGTTTTGTACAAATTGTAGGGGAGTTCAGTTTTTATATTCACAATATGTTAGCATGCTGTATCTATTAATCTCATTAAAACATTTTCCATGAACAATGTCACAATATGATCAAATAAATTGACTCTGAAATTTCTGATTTCAGCATTTCCTTTATAATACAGCTCTTAAGCAAACACTTACTCAATGTTTGCTCAAGTTTTACCCTGATACATTTATACTGTGCTTATACAATCCACGGTCGCCAGGCGAACTTGGAATGAACAAGGGTTTTATGCCTACATAGCAAATGATCGTCTTATATAATAACGCATCGCTGCAATGAGACAGAAGAGCAAGATCTCCACATTACTCGAGCGCTATGACAACCCGTGATATTTATGGCTCAGCGCCATCGTAACCCTGAGTCGTGATTAGAGGCTGCGATTTATGCTCTCAGATCAGAGCCCTGCCGTAGACCTGGGCAGATGCCAATGTTGGTAACATCTCAGAAACGCAGACAGGTCGGCTGATAAATAACCTTCGGTCAATAAGTGACACTGCTATGCAGCTATGACATCACTCTTTGAGCTATTGGCTTGGTAAACTTCACTTTAACTCAAAGATAAGTAGGATGCCTGTGAACGGAAATTCCTCTAACGGAAAAATTATGTTTCATTTTGTAAACACACACGTGTGGGTATACGTATATAATTACGTGTATGTGCATCTATGGCATTTTATTTAGCATGTTTTTCTTCCTTCCCCCCCCAAATTTTGAATGCCTTCTAATACCAGCTGTATCATTGCTGGATCACGGTACTTTTCTGTTTTTGGTTCTGGTCACGGGTGAGCCCTGCGCACACACAGTACAGCTCCATTAGGGCTCTGTGGAAATTTCCATGCGAGGTTAAAAGGCTGGAGCCTTCACTACAGTCCTCGCAGATGGCCAGCCTCATCCCTGTGCAGTTTTGAGGATTATATAAAGGAAGTCTGAGTTTTATTAGCTACCTGTAATTACCGGTGGGGGGGGAAGGGGTGCGGGAGACCGCTGGCAGACAGACATCAACGGAAAAGTTGTGTTTCCAAAACTGCAGCGTGGCTGATGTGGTCTTGATTCACGGTGGTGGCGGTGGTGGTGGTGGTGGTGGTTGCTAACCACAGTGAAGATGAATCAGATCATAATGCCCCAGCTGCTGGATCCAGCCGGCATAGTCACTGCTTCCCTTTTCCAGATGAGCGAAATAGACCACTCAGACTGCAGTTTACACTCTAAAATAAGATCATGCATCATACAACGTGGAGAATAAAACCGAATGCGGTATAAATACATTCCAAGGTATTTTTAAAACAGTGACTAAACCCTGTTTAATTAACAAATGTAAGTACTGTTTCATGAGTGCGATATCTATATCACAGTAATATGCTACAGTGATATAAGGAGCTATGAATGACATTTAAAAAATGTTTTTGCTAAACATGACTCGTGAGTTAATCCTCACCTTTTTAAGATAGGCTTTTTTTAAGTCTATTACCATTTTACCAGTGAGGAAGTATCCTTAAATTAATATTTAGACTAATCTTTACCAAAAAAGCTTGGAGTGTGGAACTTTTTCATGTAATGTCATTTGTCCTCCCCACCAATAATGTTGTTTCCTGTTCTTTTTAACCAGAACAACCCCAGTAATAAGCTGGTTAACAGCGGTACCACGGTAACCAAGGCACACATCAAGAAGTTCACTTTCGTCTGTCTGGCACTTTCCATCACGGTAAGATGGCTGCCTTCTTCTAATGTCGTTATACTACCTCTGTGTTCCTGTATGCCGTTAAAGTCTGAGACAAACCTAGACTAAAACTTTTTATTCTAAAAAGCAATGTATAACCTTTTATATTAATCAGCCTATAGTATATTAATATGGATACCTGTTTGCTATCAAAGGCATGTTATTTCTGTACTTTTCTTTTTCTTCGTGATGATTGTTATTAATGTTTTTAAGTGTGCTGCCCCTTGACTGCATCTCCCTTACAAAGCATATTATTTAACTTTCCTTCCTCAAATCAAACTCAAGAACTCATTCATCTTTATTGGTCAAACGGTTGGAATTACATGTACATTACATTACATTGTCTTCAGTAACAGATCCGCTAACAGCCCTGGGCTGGACCCAGGCTTGACGTACATGCAAGCCCGGGCTCAGGTGAAACCTCCCGCTAAATCTCTCTGTTTCTTATGGAAACATTGCCTGCGCGAAACAGTGAGAAATGTGAGCAAAGCCAGCAGATTGGTGATTCATGGAGAGACGGCGGGAGATCAGGGCCTGAGTCAGTGGCAGCTGACTGTGCTGAATCACTGCCGGGCGGAACAGCCCGGTCGGAATACATCGCTCTCGCAGACTGTCAGCCGCGGCTGGCACACCAGTCATCCTCACAGCCGAGTTCGGTCCGATTCGCAGATTCCATCAGTCCTAAGATGGATGAGAGGTGAAATCTGTGCCGTATTGCGCTCTTTTTTTTTTCCCCCCTAGCATGTTGCTTGTAGTGAGGAGTAAAGGCACCGGTATACTGAAAACGAAAGATAACTTTTTGTTTGAAACAAAAGAACCCTTTTTCGAACAGGAGACGAATGGAAAGACGCTGGTGTTTTGAGGTGTTCCGCAACGCCGAGCTTTCGAAAAAGTGTGTGTGTCATTCGGAGTGCACTGCCTCAAGTTCCCAGCAGTGGTTGTCTCCAAGTTCATTGAGCGGTTTCCAGGATCTGTGTTGACGGATTTGCAGTGAGGTTCTCTCATAGAAAAACATAGTGGTTCACCCGGGTGAGACGAAAAGTTTACGCGTTGAGGCTTTGGGTTAAATGAGCCTTAAGAAAATCATTTCAAATGTCAGAAATGATACATAAATTCCCAGCTATGTTGAAAACTATTTGTTTACCAAAAAGGGATTCATGATATCTCAAAATAACATCCAGGTGTGCATCGGGTCTTCTAAGGTGAGGGGGAAACATTTAAATATGCACCATAATTATATACACTTATAGGTCTATCTTCTCAAAAGTTCAAATCAATTCAGTTTAATTCAATTTTATTTGTACAGCGCTTTTTACAACACAAGGTTGTCACATAACAGCTTTACAAAGAGCCCACACCTGAAACCCCCTCAGAGCAAGCCTAGAGCAACAGTGCCAAGGGAAAAACTCCCTGACTAACAGGAAGAAACCTTGAGCAGAACCAAGCTCAGAGGGGGAGCCCATCTGCTTCTGACCGGCACTGGGCAAACAGTGAGTTTAACCGTAAATTTAGATTAAGTGAATAAATTAAATCAATAATTCTACATATAATAATTATGCAAATAATAATTATGCAGATGACAAATATAGATGAGGGAAGACGTAGCGGCTTAGCGGAAAATGAAGAAAAAACAGAGCTTCATTTTCCAAATGAAGTAGAAATATGTCTTTTATTGCTGCCATTCCGGTGCTATCTCCCCGTACAGACCCGTTCTTAGGGGTGAAACCCATTCTGCTGCTGCCCAGGCAGGAAGTGATAAGGCTGGAGGAAGTGAAGGAACAGCCTCTCGGTCTCAGGCCAAGAGGAGCGTCTCTTATCTGGTCAGGTGGACCTAAAGGGCCGTTACTCCCTCCTTAGTTCGGTCCTGCGGGCCAGTGTCGCTGACTGGTGTGTCACATGCTAATCACTGGGACCCAGCTGGTCTGAAGTCAAGTGCGGTGGTTAAAGGAATGAGGGGTGGGGGGTGAGCTAGGCAGGCATAGCCATGGCCTCCTGGCAAACGCACTCAAACATACGTCTCGCACAAGAGCAGAGAGGGGACCTACTGTTGGGAGATGAACACACAGCGCAGGCATTTTTTTCGGTTTGTTTGGGTGGCTTTGAAAACCTTCTGCTGCCTCTGATCTTGCCATACAGCTAGCATAGCCTCCTTAATTAGCCTGGGAGAGGTGGTTGTGCCTGATGCTGTCAATGCAGGCAAAGGGGACTGAACTGGAAAATTACACACGCTCCTCCTTATTGGAGGTTCTCTGTATCGCTGTTTTTTAAATTAATAATCTGCACATTTCCTTTGCACCCTTTCAGTGAACACTCATTCAGAGCATGGAGCAGTTCATATCGTAGTGCTCAGGAATAAAGCAGTAGAACAGTATCTATAGCAACGTGAAAGTTACATTGCATAAAGCATTCCTGAAGGAAACAGTGTTAGAATTAAGTACAGCCTATAGCCTAGTGGCTTAGGTGCTTGTCTGGGACCTGAAAGGGTGGTAGTTCTAGTCCCACAATAAGATAAGTCCAGCTGTTGGGCCCTTGAGCAAGGCTCTTCGCCCGACATTGCTCCAGGGGGGAATGGCCCCTGCTTAGTCTAATCAAGGGTAAGTCACTTTGGATAAAAGAGGTCAGACAAATAACTAATGTAGGTACCATAGTTTGAAAAACAAGTCACAAAGCTCACTGTTAATAATACAACTATTTATAGCAAGATGTATTCACGCTTTCCCTATTTTGATTAAAAATAGAAGCAGAAAAGAATCTATGGGAAACTCAGTGTTAAGCTGGTATTTCTGTGTAGCGTTGTGTGGCTCACAGCCTCAGTAACAGAGCTAAACTACGACAGCCAGTCAAATAGGAATGCTGTTCAGTGAAGGGGGCTGAGACGATGCTGTGTGGAGTTCATTGGTAAAGAAGGGCTCCTTTCTACTGCCGTTCTACCATAGCCTGCAATCATGCATCGCACAATCGCCTTCATAACCTGTTCTGCTCATGACAGGTACTCATTACGATTGGCTCACTGTGCCATATTGCCCATTCCCATGCACTGTCTCTCCTGCTTTTGACAAGCCCCTGCTGCGTAACAGCCAGCAGTCAATGGAAGATTTACCCATAACTGAACTTTATTCAACCACATGAGATCAACCTAAGTACGTTCATCTTGAGAAAAATAATGTACATTTTACGTCTTTATTGAAGCTGAGAAATGCAAGAAATTGTATTTAATCAGAACAGAATGAAGTAGAATCATATGACATCTACCTGAGAGATTAAAGGCTTCATATCATATCATACATATCATACATAATCATGTGTCAAATGTAAAAAAAGAAACAGTGGACGTTCGTAATACCGGAGATGCAGATTATACACGTTTACACAGTGTCCCCTGTTTACCCTTTAACTAGAATGTGTACTCCGGGTCAAAGTGCTGGGCACTTTTTTTTTTGTCGGAATACTGTGCTCTATTTCCAGACAACCATATCTTTATATGGTATTATATCTCAAAATAGGCATAGCTTTTCTGAAAAGCACTGACAGCAAACAGCTTCACCCAGTTTGTCTTTGACCCCTGCAGTAATAGCAGGTCCAAAATGTAGCGTCAGCAGGGAGTGACGGGGGTTTCGCACGCTCCCCTGGCTGTTTTTACCGAGCGCTCTCTCGCAGGTCCCAACCTGTCCGTCAGGCCGGCCCGCCCCCCAGGAAGGAACGTTCATCCCTTTCCAAAACATGTTTTTGTAAAAAGTGAACCAGGAGCGTGTCTGGGAAAAATCACCTGGGAAAAGCACAAAGTGCTTTTGATGTTAACAGGATCCGATCCGCCCCCGGGGGTGATTCTGAAGAGGCCCTGTGAAAACAGGGAGCGCGTTTAATGGGTCGGCGAGAAGGGGAAGGCGCGTGCGGCACCAGATGTTGCTGTTTGCGTCCTGTAAACAAGGCCCCGTCGGCGTAAAAAGCAGCGGTGAACCCAGCCACCCGGCCTCAAGCCCGAACCCTCTCACCGCTCTCAGCCACGTGATCGCTGGGGCGCTAATTCAAGACCCTCCGTGGTCGCAGCGTGGTGACATTTTGTGAGGTATCAGCGAAAGAATGCAGTGGGCACGTGCTAAAGAAGGCAAGCAAAACAAAACATTAAAACGCACATAATAACAAAAACAAAACAAACAACCATAGAAATTCGTGCCTCTTAGCTGGTTTATAATACTGTTTTGCATAATGCCTACAAAATCAACCAAGAGAAACATATTGCTGTTATTAAATGGTTTATTAAATAATGAAGAATTTCCATAATGCCAGGCTAATAGCCTGCATGCATTGCTTTGTGCTATTCTTGGTGGTGCAGAAGTGCTAGCATGCTGGGGCTACGTAATGTTAGCATGGTGGTGCAGAAGCACTAGCGTGCTGGGGCTACGTAATGTTAGCATGGTGGTGCAGAAGTGCTAGCCTACTGGGGCTACGTAATGTTAGCATGGTGGTGCAGAAGTGCTAGCATGCTGGGGCCTGGTGCTAGGTCTACGTAATGTTAGCATGGTGGTGCAGAAGCACTAGCGTGCCGGGGCTACATAATGTTAGCATGGTGGTGCAGAAGCACTAGCGTGCTGGGGCCTGGTGCTAGGTCTACGTAATGTTAGTATGGTGGTGCAGAAGCGCTAGCGTGCTGGGGCTACGTAATGTTAGCATTGTGCTGCAGAAGCACTAGCGTGCTGGGGCTACGTAATGTTAGCATGGTGCTGCAGAAGCACTAGCGTGCTGGGGCTACGTAATGTTAGTTCTGCAGAACCGCGGGGAGCCTGTTGACAGCAGCTGCTCTGCCCCAGCGCAGCTCCTGAATTAACCTCTGTTTGTGTTGTATCGGGCCATTCATTCTGTGCACAGCGGTGCCCCTGAATACAATATCCACAAAATCAGCGGCCTGCGGGTATTACAGAACTGCGGCTGAGGTAGGAGGCTCTTCGGATCAATGCGACAGGGGCTATTAAATCTGCCATTCAGGCCGTATTTCTGAGGATCATCATGGGATTGGGGCGGACTGACAGAGCACACTGTTTCTGTGATTCCAAGTAATTGCTAATTGAGCTGCTCTGATGCACCAATTGCTTCAGTCATTAATTACAGTTACTGTTAGGCTTTAGTGCAAGCAGCCAAAACCAGACTTTTTAAGCTCATTTCACCACTGCGGTTCCCTCCAGTACAGGTGCTTTAGCCAGTGGTAACAAAACGGTGAAAGTGTTTGTGTGTTTTTTCTTCATCGAGTGCCTCCCCATGTGGCAACTTTCTTTAAGTTATTGTGGTCTGAACAACAACTCTTGACCATGTCTGCATGCTTTTATGCGTCGCTGAGTTGCTGCCACATGATTGGCTGATTAGATATTTGCATTAATGAGCTGGTGCACAGCTGTAACCTAATAAGGTGTACATGTATAACTATTCACATTAGTCAGGTAGACCCACTTGTTTTGGTTTGGCACAGCTGTAGCATGACCGGAAAGGGAAACCAGAGTCATCCGAGGAGCTTCCTAGAGATGCTAGTTTTCCCGTGAGCCTGCACTGCTGCCACTGAGCAAATTCAACAAGGGAAATTAACTGGGGAAGAATCCCTAGGGAGAGACGAATAAAAAGCATGCGACGCTGGATAGCGCATTCTGCTCTGAGACGGCCTGGCGCACTCCTCCAGGGTGCAGGTGGTCTAGGTCTGCGGCCCGGCCCGGGAGCGGATGTGGGAGCGGGAAACGGCTGTGCCCCGGGATCGTACGAGCGTGACGTCCCAGGCCCAAATCCCCCCGGGTTCCTCTGGAGCCGGCAGTCTGTGTGATGTAAATTGTGGTGCTTAACAGGCTCGGGTGTGGTCGGCCGGGTACGAGATGACAGAGTCACGCGCGGTTAGAGATTCTGCTGCTGTTTATGGGAGTTAGGGCTCTGGCTCTCTCTCTCTCTCTCTCTCTCTCTCTCTCTCTCTCTCGATATACAGTACAAGAAGAAGGTCGGAAACACGTGACTGAACTGTAGATTAGTAACTCTCTTCGGTTCATGTTATGTAGTGCGTTCCGATGCAGGCCTGGTTGGCGCACTGTAGAATATTAAGTGTTAAGTCAACGGCTGCAGAGAACATCGTGGTCCGTATTGGATACAGTAGGAGTAGAATTATCCCTGGACATTTCACCGCGGGCTACTCTGCCTCTGAATGCAAACAGATTCACTCTTGGCTTTGGTTGCCAAACCAGTCTCCCGTGAGCTCAAAGTCAGAAAAGACTTGCTGACTAGACCGCCCTTGCTAAGATGCTCTTTATGCAAGGTATGCAGGACCACATGATTTGTGCATTTCTAAATTTAGTTGCGCAGAATGTATTATTACTATCACTGGTCGGTGGTAATGAACTTAAATATACAGAGAAAATACTGCTAAACTAAGTATTAATAATGATGCTGCTAAATAAATGTACAGTACCCATTAATCTTGTTTAAGGTGACACAGCTGGCTCTATGCAAGCCTCTCTAAGCATAAAATACGTATATTGGATATTGATTTTTCAGAAATGGGCCTCAGTCCCAGGTCCCCTTCTCACCCAGGGGGCCCCCTCTCCTGGGCAGGGTGGTGCCCCTGGGCATGTCAGCCAGGCCTGGTTCTGGCCACCTGGCCCCGGCAGTACCAGAGTTCCAGACACCCCCCACCCCCCATTGAAAACTCATGGCTGCTGGTTCAAGCCTCCTGGTGTTTGCCTGCCTGTGTGGGTTGGTTCTGGGCCCCCAGCTCACCCACCACCTGAGACAGAGGTCCCATTTTCAGGCGTTAGGTGTTATTCTTAAAGCATGGCCTTATTAGGTGCAAGCAATCCTGCCAGTTACACCACTTTAATTGTCAGATTTGCCAATGACATTTTTATTAACGATACTAAACTCACTGAAATCTCTGGTACTTTGGGATTATGTTCAGCACTGCCAAGCCATTTAGTGCCCGTGTGAGAAGCCCTCCCTTTCATTACTCTGGTGGTCTGCATGTTAATGCTTTCCCACATGAATCACACCATTTATCACAGAAAAACCAAAAGAACAGGTTGTGAGAACATCTGTCTGGCTGTGAAGGAGACCTAACTGTGTAGAGAGGGCAGTGACTCAGTAAGGCACTATTCTTGTTTTTCACTCGTTTCCACGGGGCATTGATGTACCTTTCAGTACATCTTTCTCCTTTCATCTTTTGTTGTGCGTATTGCTCCGTTGGACACATCACTAGATTGCAGAAATGTTCTTATGCATTACAGCTCTCTCATCAGGAACATTTGTGTACCAGTTTTTTTATGCTAGTTTGACGACACGGGGTTTTGCTAACTGTGATTTAGTTTTACTGTGATCCACCCTCATTGTCACTGGGTTTATACTAAGCCTGATAGGCATTTAAGCCATTTTTCTGAAAAGGAAAAAATGCTAAACTTTGGATAACATGTTAAATGCAATATAGAATTCTCATTAGCCCATTCATACACATTATACCGCTGACATACATACTCAAAAACTTGAATAAGACAGGAGTTAGACTAAGTAAAAAGAGCTTAGGTACTTCTTTGTGCAGTTATCCAGCTAACTTGGTGTTCCCGCTTTGTGGAACAGGCCCCAGATACTCTCAAAATCCATAATGATAAACTTCACGGCATGGCAGCAGAAAGAGCTTTATGGTTGCGATCTGTCCCCCTGAGCTCAGTCTCCTCCTCCCCTCCCCCAGCTGTGCTTCGTGGTGTTCTGGACCCCTCACATCTCGGAGAAGATCCTGGTGGACATCATCGGGGTGAACCACGCCTTCGCCGAACGCTGCGTAGCGCCCCTGCGCATCTTCTCCTTCTTCCCCCTGCCAGGTAGAGCCTCTCATCCCTCTCTCACTCTGTCCTTTCCTCCCTCTTTCACCTCCTCCATCTCTGTCCATCCATCTGTCCCCCTCTCCTTCTCTTCCTCCATCACTCCCTCCATCCTTTCCTCCCGCTTTCACTCCCTCCATCCCTCTGTCTGTCCCTCCCTTCCTCTTCCTTCATCACTTCCTCCATCTTTCTATCGCTCCCTCCATCCTTCCCTTCCTCCATCCTTCCACCCCTCCGCAGGTTCAGCCTGGCTGGGCGGTCCCAGAAAGGTCCCCTGGGCCTTGTCCCCTCTGCATGCAGAAACCCCCCCATCCCTCTGTTTGTCTTAGCACACATCAGCCACAGACACAAACATGGCCCCCTTTGTGTGACAGACCAGCAGGACAAACAAGACATATCACTTTCAGCCTGGGTCAGTGGAACCCGCTCAGGCCTGAAACACAAGACAATGAGACGTCTGAAGGAGTGACATCACTCAGGGGCTGCTGCAGCTCCCCGTGACTGGTGCCTGGGCGGAGCCTGACTACACTCCAGTATTGCTTTGCCTGACTGGCTCTTCCTCACTCTAAACCTCTATAAGCCACACATGGGACAGGATTAGCTGAGTCTTCATCACCATGGCTCTTTCCATGGGACAGGCCCTCTTGTAGTCCAGTGAAGACTGGAATGACTCATATAATCTTTAGCAGATTTTTTATTGCTCAAGATTGTTGATTTGTGCATTATTTTACGGACAAAACAGTCCTCCGTGTTGATTTCTGTTGGGAAGAATGTGCATCGTAGCATCACTGCGGATATCTTATATCTTTATCTCTGAAATAAGCTTGGGGTGGAAATAAACAGGAAGAGCATGGATGTTTATACAAAGACAGGAACCATTATACTATGCTTGGGGTTGCATCCTGAATTAATGCATAATAATTCATTTTGAATTAACCATGACTGTGTTTCATGTTGTGCAACATGGCGTTCTAATAACATTATCCAGTTCATTAGGATGTCATGTAGAAACAGTCAAGTTACACAAAAACATGTAGGAAACATGGGGTAGCATGTTTTGGGAATAGTGCTTGCTTACTGGCTGGGAGACACACTAGTCACTGTGTCTGAGGTAATTTAGCGTTTTGACATCATTAACTCGTTGAAGAGTAGGCTTTTTTGAATGTTACTTTCAACATTGTAAGTCGGTGTTCAAGGACACCATTGCATTGAGTTACCAGTAGTGATTGTTACATATTTGTGCTCTTACACCGTTAATCAGGGATAATGAGGTAGGCAGATGGTTGTATTTATTAAGTGTGTAATATCAGGTGTACGGAGGATATGTTTTGTGTGTGTCAGCGACTTGGCTGTTTTATGCTGAAAATGCTGATGACCTTCCTAACGCTGCGCTTGCGTCTCCATAGTGACCATCCGGGCTCACCTGACGGGGTGGCTGATGACGCTGAAGAAGACCTTCGTCCTGGCTCCCAGCTCCGTGCTGCGCATCATCGTCCTCATCACCAGCCTCATCGTGCTGCCGTACATGGGGTACGCCGCTCTGCCGCAAACGCCCGCCTCTTACAAACGCCCCGCCTCACCGTGCCCCCCCTCACACAAACACCCCACCTCACCATCGCCCCCCCCTCACACAAATGCCTCAACAACACCCCCCCCCACTCACAAACCCCCCCCAAAATGCTCCCCCCCACACAAACGCCTCAACATCACCACCCTCACCCTCCTCACAAACCCCCCCCCGCGTCACCATGGCCCCCCCCTCTCACAAACACCCCACCTCACCATCGCCAACCCCTACCCCCAAAAAACGCTTCCCCCTCCACACACAAGAAACACCCCTCCCCCACCAACACCCCCTCTCAGAAACGCCCTCCCCCACACACTCACAAACAGCACACCTGAAAAACGTCTCGCCCCCCACCCCCCCAGAAACTTCCTGCTCCCAAATGCTCCCCCTCCCACAAGAAACACCCCTCCCCCACCAACACCCCCCCCCAAACACCACACCTCATAAATGCCCCCCCCCCCCAACTCACAAACATCTCCCCCCAACACCTGAGCTCTTATTTACTCTTTTTTCACGTCAGATCGGCGATCTTAATTTTCAAGCTATTCACAGACCTCATCCGAGGAGTAGAAGCGATGAGTTCTACGCGCAAAACTCCAAATTCCATAATGCCCTGCAGATCAGTACATTTTTTTAATAATCTGATTCCAAATGATGTATACTCAAAGGTCAATTTAATATATTTCTGAAGGCAGAGTAAGCTCTCTGTTCAAATGACATGTGATGTCATCAAGGGCGGTTTAATTTCGCCCACAGTACATGGTGTGGCCTTCCAGCAATGGTGCTGGTGATAACCGTCTCTGCCATTACAGGACTTTAGCCATCACACAGTCGCACACTCCTATCTTTTGATCAACGGCCCAGCTGAGGGTTAAAATTCCTACATTCCAGGGATATTCAGAGGCTATTTGGGAAAATGGGATTAAGTGAAATGTGCGCAGTAACAGAAAGCAACAGCAAAGCATGTCTGTGACTGCATTTCCCCGAAACACCCCATAGCATAACACCCCGGGCCCTTTGCACCCGTGACCCCGGCCGAAAGTTTGTCGGTTTGAAAACATCTTAGAGAGGAGTGCTCAGCCCACCTCCCCGAAATAAATGTGTGGCTATGTCACTCCGTCTGCCCGCTGACCCACGGCCGCATTCCTCTCATACTTTGCTCACACAGAGAGGCCCTCATCGTGACTTACAGCTTCAAGGCTTGTCACAGTAAGCGTAGCAGCTGTTAGCGCACCTCTCTGTGGGCTCTCCTGTTTCTCACAACACGTTCCACCGGACGGCAACGCGTCCAGAGAATAAATAGAAACATCCACATTTTTTTTGGTCTTCGAAAATTGGGCTGCGGGGTTGCTAAGCGACTCACCGCGCTGAGGCATTGTTCTAATGCGTGGACGGGCCTGAGGACCTGGTAATGAATCTGGAATGTGTCAGTGCGGAATGGGGCCGGCTGCTTTGCAGGGCGGGGCCAAATTGCCCAAAGTGTCACCAGGGGAGAGCGCCACAGTGGGTGCTCTGTGTCAATCGTCCACCGACACAAACTAAACAGGAAGTGTCCCCCCTTCGAGGGAGTGTTTGTGCGAGCTTAACTGGTCCGATTGCGGAGTAAAAAGATTCAGTGACTGGACCTTGTGTCTCAGAGGAGAGTGGGCGCTGGGCTGGGCTCTTCTGAATTGAGGTTTTAGTGATGAGCATGAACACCCACCAGTTAGGCAGCACAGATGGCAAGAACAGGGATATATAGTATAAGGGAGGTCTTATACTATTTATGAAACTAAAAATGGTTGCAGAGATTTAACAGGTCTGTCTTAACAGTGGATGAAGCACAGACAGTAAGATGGATGCCCTCTGATTCAATTCCATTCAGAGTTAAATGTATGTCTACTAATGTAAATGAAATGATCTAGGCAGTTCCTAAAAAGGTACATTTGTGCATGAGGTTCAGTAGCACTTGGTTTCCTAGTTATAATATCCAACATAAAATGTAGCTTAGAGCATTAGTTAGCTTTCAGTGAAACACTGGCATCAGTATTCACAAATGGTCCAGCCACCACTCCGAAAATACACTTCCCTCCAACAACAAGATGGGGTGAGACATCTGGACCGAGGCAGCGGGCTGACCCAAAAACCCCGAAATATGCCGGTACAGGAAGTAGGTAATTTATAGTAAATATGTCTGAAATGTGCTACCTGCAGTGGTACAATAGGTTCATGCTGCGTTTGTCAGCATCATGAGGAAGTACGCTCTCACAGGGGAAATAATCCGCCCTGCAGAAGATTTCTAACATGGTGGAAAATAAAGTGTTCCATGTCAGCTGCTCTTTATCTGGCTTTAAAATACATATTTTTCATGTGGTTGCATAATCCACAAACATGATATGAAATGATATAGACTGGACTAATTTGGGCAAAACAAGTAGCATTGGTGCAAAATAAACCTATTCTATTCAAGAACTTGCCTTAACCAGTGTGTCTGTAGTCAAGATGCCTGGGATTTGCAGTTAACACACCTGCTGTAGTTATTGAGGGAAAACAACTGGCAAAGGACCACTTTGCCAAAATTATAGAGAAATCTCATGCATTACAAGTACACACTATCATACCATACGTAGCATGATACAGAAACAGTGACATATTACCGTTTGCAGTGTTTAAACAGCAAATCTAAAGAATGGCCATCATTCTAACCTCCTGAGACCATGTGTCCTCAAACGACGACATACAATTGTGGCATCCCTGAGCTTTGTTCAGTTTTCTCTTAAAATAAGGGACATTGAATTAAAATTTCACCTGCACCATGTTTTTGTCATCCAAAACAACTTGCAGTATGTGCAAAAAATGCAAAATACTTTCAGGAGGTTAATAAACCGGAATCTCTTCGAATAACCCGACATTGATATTGGGTAGCCTGAGATTTGTCGTAAGCATTAAAATCCCCAGATTTTTCCACGGGCGAGTTTTAAGGATTTCACCTCAGAGTTAAATGTGTTTCTCAGAGAAACTGACTCGCTGTGAGGCTGCACTTGTACGCGTGGGATACGGGTCTGGCCCCTTTGACCCGGACGAAAGGATGAATGCGGCTCCCGCTTCCCCCTGCCTCTCTCAGGCTTGCAAGTAAATGTCAGCGGTGTTGTCAAATGACTTCAGACTGAATTATTCATCGGGCTGCCTCAATTATTCATGCGCTTAATGTAAAAGATATGTGGGCGTTAGCTTGGCAAAAGTGAAAGGCAGCACACAGTGAAGTTACCACTGCACAACCACTCTGCTGTTTTTCGCTATCAAAAACGTGCTGTTTGGTTTCATTTACCCCCAGATTCAGTAACATTCGATATCTGTGGCCTGCTCCACAAAGCTGAGTTAGCTGGATAACTGCACTGAATAAAACCTTTGGAACAGCTCTTTTTACTTCAGTCCACATTCCAGATTTGGGGGGTTTATCTGGCTAACTCAGTAATCCTGCTTTGTGGAACAGGCCCCTGAATTCAGTTAGGCAGGGCCCAATGCAAGCTTGCAAAACTGAGTCTTGGAACTACAAACTTTGGTAGGATATTAAGATCTTAGATATTAGATTCAGTTTTATTGTTATTGCCTTCTATGGTAATGAAATGTGTCCTCCGCATTTGACCCACCCTAGTTCCTTAGGAGCAGTAGGCAGCCACAGTGCAGTGCACAGGGACCAACACCAGCCAAGTTCCTTGGTCAAGGGCAATGGCAGGAGCACACCTAGGGGCAATTTAGACTCTCCAGTTACAGTAACCTAATCTGCATGTCTTTGGACTTAATTTAAGTAGTATTAAAGTAGTATATTGGGGTAAATACTGTCATAAGTAAGCAGGAACTGTGCAACCAAAATTTAAAGTGCTATGGAGTTACTCTTATAAAAGAATGTTTATTTTGGAGAAGCTACTGCAGAGCTGTGTGTACATATTCCCATGCAAACATCTCTTCAAATTTAGTGAAGGAATGGGTTCACATAGAAAGCATTCATTTTCTGAAAATTCGCCCCTGCTGTGAAAACCTTTCACTCACTCCCATGCTAGCCCGATGTAGTTATTTTTCCATCGTGTTACCTTACTTATGAACCTGAAATGGGAACCGTTTAACACAGGGCTGCCCAACCCTGTTCCTGGAGGATTACCATTTCAATCTTAACAAAAGCACACCCCATTCAACAGCTAGAGATCTCTTTGAGGTGCTATTTAGTAGAATCTGGTTGAAATTAAATGAAAACCGGCAAGACAGTTGATCTCCATGAACGTGGTTGGGTAGCGCTGGTTTAACACATACTCTTCCAAATGCAGAGTGTTGGTGTTTTGGTGAGATGTATCCTGGTTTGTGTCTCAGGGTCCATGGAGCCACTTTGGGTGTGGGGTCTCTACTGGCTGGTTTCCTGGGAGAGTCCACCATGGTGGCCATAGCTGCCTGCTACGTCTATCGGAAACAGGTATGTCTGCGTCGGAAAGGCTGGTCGAAGGCCTCAAGGTTTTTCAGCGAGTAGGAGGAAAACACCTACGTGTTCTCAGCCTCAGAAAGAACGGATGGAAACTAGTTTAATGACCATTCAGAGTATCCATTTCGAAGTAAGATGGATGCTCAAACAAGGACAGCTCTCAGCATGGCTGAGTCTCTCTAATGCGTACGTGTTGAACTTGAGTGATGTTGAGGTATTAGGCTGTGGAAGTTGGCGGCTTGAAGCATTACGTTGCTGTGAAGGAGATGTGTGGTAGGGTGTGGGGAAGCTCAAACGTGCTGGTGTGATGGGGTTTCGTACTGCGACTGAGCTCTAGAGGAGTGTAAAAAGAATCAACATCAACACTCTTCCCAGAGGCTGCTGTCGGCAATGTTGACTGTTCGTGGGAGACAGCTTGGGGGGTTAAGCCAGTGCCAGAACAAACCGGTGCCAGAACATTGTCTCAGTGCCCTACAAAACCGCCCCCCACCACCTGCCCCAGTCCCCATCAAATAGCCTTACTTCATTTGAACAAGAGCATACCTCACCTGGTATGGCTGGTCTCTTTACTGCAAGATCCTCTGTCAGCTTGTGTGTGTGTGCTGATCAAAGGGGCTTCTGGCCCAAATCACAGGCACTTAACATATAGGATTCAGTGTGAGATTGTACATTTGGACCTAGTGTATCAGCAGGATTTGCCACCAAGAAGCTCCAATACGGTTTAGTTGAATGCATATTCTGACAGTTAATGAGTAAAGTGTGTCCATATAAAATAATATTATACAAATTTATGTGCTGTATATTTTCGCTCTAAAATGCAGCTTGAAGCATCTGCTATATACAGTACAAGCAACACAAGAGACTAATTTCACCAGTAAATGTGCAGAACATAAATTTGGTTCAGTCAGTGGAAAATGTGTCAGAAGTTTACCCCAGTTGATATTCATAGCTGCCAAAAAGGGCCAGTGCTATTTTGAGTTTTTAACCCTTTGAACAGTAGTTTTCTGTAATGCTTTTTTTTTTTCTTTTTTAAATTCCGATTGTTCTAGAACTCCATTGGTTTCAATTAGCAGTGTATCAGCATTGGAACATAGATCAGTGAAAGAACATTATATTTGTGACCTCACACCTTAAGGGCTTAAAATGGCGGCTCAAGTGCCTGTGCTTAGCAGATTCGGTTGATTGGAGAGTGCAGGCAAGGTAAGGGCAGCTGGTTCCCCGCTCCTGAAATGTCAGGAGGTAGGAGGGAAACCTACCGGACAGGAACTAAGCAGGATTAGATGGAATTGTTAAAAGCCTGTCTTTTATCCTGGCTGAGAGACATTTTGTTAGTTGAGTCCAGTGGCACACTCGAGTAGAGTGGGCCCTTATAAGAGGGAAACTGTACCCTCTTCCCTGGTTGTGTGCCATGGCCTTTGACAAGATCTAAAATCATTAAAGAGGCTGTCCCAGTTGGCTTTGTTCCACTGGGTCCCCCAGTTACATTACACACCAGGCTCTTGTAGGTTACTCGTGGCTATCAGTGAGGCATCCTGTGGTGGTGCTAGCTCTCATGTAGCACGGTGAGGCCTGTATTGTGTACAGTCACCATTGTCTCTAAGCCACTTGTTCTCACCACAACCGGCTCATTTCATTTAACCCTTTAAGGTGTATGATCACAAATATGTGATTAGAATGTTCTTAACTGAACATGCTGATGTAACAATCACTACCGGTAATAGAAAGCAGTTGAGTTCTAGAACACTGCCTTAGAATTTTGAAAAAGCATTCCAAAGAACCTATTCTTCAAAGGGTCAAGTGGAATAAAAACTCAACATTTCCGAACCCTCGATAAGACCCACCCCCATGAGAACATAAGAGCTGACCGAAACAGGACAGTTGGTGATGCTGCTGGTGAAGGTTATGGAGGTGAAGGTTGTGGAGGTGATGGTGCTGGTAAAGGTTGTGGAGGTGACGTACAAGTGAAGGTCATGGAGGTGATGGTTGTGGAGGGGACGGTTGTGGAGGTGACGGTTCTCTCTGCTCCCGTTTCAGAAGAAAAAGAAAGAAGCGGAAGGTGAAGCCACGGCAGAGCACGAAGACTCCGCCCCCATGAACGAAGTGCGGTGCGGGAGCCAGCTGGATGACATCGTGGAGCTGCGGGAGGAAGAGGACGAGTGAAGAGGGCCTCAGGACAGGACGAGAGAGAGAGAGAAGAGAGGAGCGCGCTCCTTCTGCTTACTGGAACGCTTCGAATCCTTTTTTGCGGCCGCCTGTCGACACTCCCCCGACCCCTCTGCTACCCCACCCCACCCCCACCCGTGACCCGTGATGTTAGCTGTGCTCCCAATTCACCTTTCAGACAAATACCAACACCCGTCAGAGGATCAAGAGGGGCCCTGCATGAGCATACAATGGGCACATGGCAGATGTGTGCTGCAAAACACCATCTTTAATCATACAATTATACATATTATACATTATATCACGCACACACGTGCACACACACACACACACACACACACGCACACACACAGTCTTCCAGCTCTCATCTGGTTGCTGCCGATGCAGGACAGTTTAAGGCGCCGATTCGTACCAAAGCAACGTCGCGCATCGACTACTTCCTCCTGTCCGCTTCACCTTTTATCCTGCTACCGTCCTTCTCATTCATCAACTTAAAAAAAAGAGGAAATTTACTAGAACTTTTTCATTGCTTTGAAACTGCTGACTTTTTCATTTGAATGTACCAAGGACAACGGTAAGAGAGAGAGAGAGAGAGAGACACCAGGCTTTCTACGGACGTGCCGTAGTGCTCGCTTCGACCAGCGACGCGTTTTTATTGGTGCCGAAAGACACGCTTTTTGCTTTTAAATTGTCTCCAGGACAGTTGATAAAAAATACAAAAAAAAAAAAGAGTAGCTATATCTACAGACTTCTATTTAAGTTGACTATCACGTAGAGATAAGTGTTTTCATGACGTGCGAGTGTCGGTTGGTGCTTTAGTAGTGCCATTTAAAGGAATTATTTTTTTATCGCATTGTGTTGTAGGTGTACGAATATCGGTACCAGTTTATTTTGTATGGGTGACATACTGTATTATCTAAATGGCAGAGAAGGGGACTCGCGTTGGGCGGCGGAGGAAGGCCGCGCACTATTTTTAACGTCTGTCGCTGCGACCCGGGCATTTCTCTTTTCTGATCTCAGGATGTACCTCCGTGACTCATGGGGGTGTCCATCTGTCGTTCACCTCCTCTCATTCATTGGAAACCCAGCCCACGGTTCCAGCTCTGTCATGCACAAGTATTGGAAGGGGTCCTGAGCTTCTGTCATTCTTACAGGTTGTGCTGAGCAGCCTGAGTCTCGCCAAGGGAAATTTTGTATTGTGAAATGACTGCTGAACACGGCCACCAAACCCCCCCCCCCCCCGGCCGGGAAACGTGACTTCTGGTGTTCCTGTCTATGAAAAACAAAGGGACAGAGTCTAAAGTATTCTTCAGTGATTAAAGGGTGATTCAATGGTTCAAATCTGACTGGCATTCTTTTTTTGTTTAACCACTGTGTTCTTTCCATTTCCGTCCATTCTTCACCTGATTGCAAGGCACAGAGAGACACAAACAGGCAATAAAGCAAGTTTAACAGGCAGTCTGCTTTCATTTACCTCAATGGCACATTCACCGGTAAATCTATTTTTTTGACATTATTGTAAAATCTCATGAGGTAGCACCTTGTCACGAGTATGTTTCTTCCAATTAATGGGGCACATAGGCCTGCCCTGCCATCTACCAATGTGTGCGATTTCAAGGCACAGGAAAAAAAAGTTGTTCTGCCAAAAGAAATAAAATAAATTAAAAATAAAAGGTTTATTTAGGCAGCATGGAAAAGTCCAATCCAATTTGATTTGATTTTACTGTTGCTCAGGGTCCAACTTCTTCCTTTTAAATTAAATTCACTAAATTAAAACTCAATAAATGATGTACACCAATCTATCCCCACAGAAATACTGTTTCCCATGCAGAATCAGCTAAGGGGGTCACATTCATTCATTCTGAATATACTGGACGCTTTCTACTCCGTTGGAATTCTGGGATATTTATTACAATTGGGTGAAACACCATTACATTGTGATTAAAGAAGGAACAGTAAGGAAGAACAGTTAGTCCAAAGCAGTGCCTCTCACTGGCGCTTCATAAGGCAACACAGGTGCATAGCATTTAACCATGGCAGTGGCTTTTCAAAATGTCTTCTGAAAACAAAACGAACGTTCTTGTATCCTCTCGTTTTCCTCCGACCTGGAACGCCCCGTTATAGCTGTGAGCTGGGACATCCGTCAGGCTGAGAGAGAGCGCAGGGGTCCACCGATTCGCTGCCGGCGGCCGTCTCTGTCCCTTCCTCGGCCCGGCAGTGCTGCTGCGCAGACGTTGTGCAGGACTAGCGCAGCTGGAGCAGACCGGCTGCAGGGGCCTGAGAAACCAGGGGAGCTGCCTGTGTGCAATCTGGGGCCTCCTCCTTTGGCCACCTTCTCTCTACGGGTTACCCCTCTCCACGGGTTACCCCTCTTCACGGGTTACCCCTCTCTACAGGTTACCCTCTTCATGGGTTACCCCTCTCCACGTTTTCCCCCTCCATGGGTCACCCTCCACTAACGGGGGGGGGGGGGGTCTGGTTGCCATGAGGGTCAGGCAGACCCGGGATGTGCCCTTCTGAATGCTCTGCCAGCTCAAGCTCATCTGCTTGCTTTCCACTGCCACTTTTTTTTTGCATCAATTTCTTCAATTCCTTCAAAGAATTCATAACAATACCAATATCTCAACAATCCCTATAAAGCTTTGATTTAAATGAAACGTGTTAATAGTAAAGACGAGCACCACTTACTGAAAAATTCCACTTGCCCTGAAATACAGTTTGAAAAAGATCCAGAAAAAGATAAGTGAACTGAGAAACTCGATTCACATTCCGGGATTCCAGTCTGCATTCCACAAAATTACATTTAAAAAAAGAAGAAGAAAAAAAACAAAAAAACAATCAAACTTTAAATTATAGATAGATGATAGAATTCCTATCTTGTGTAATAACTTCGATTAGACTCGCTCCTTCTGGCTGTGATCCACTGTTATTAGTACCAAATGATCTTCATTGGTCATCAACATTACATTCTTGGATGGATTCATCAGCTTCATCAGTCTTGTCTATGGGCGGAAAGTTCCACCTGTGCTATTCGTGCAAATGTCTTATGTCGATCTCAGACCAGAGTGGGGGCTTCTGGGACTTGTAGTCCATCCGCCTCAGACACAGGAACATTGTAGTGGCGGTCGTCCTCGGTCAAAAGGCACACACAGGGCCAGTCCTTGTGGTCATCAGGATAGTAGGTGGTGAACTCCTCTGTGCCGGCCTTGTAGAGCCGGTACACCTTGATGCTGTGCTGCAGGGCATAGCCCAGTAGGAACATCTCCACCTACGGGAGTGGAGGACCAATGTCAAACCCTCAAAATTTTCTTTTAAACAAACAAAAGGAAGAATACAAGTGTTGCAATGTCTGTCGTAAGTTCTGGTGTTTACATTCGCTTATCTCGGCTGCGTCTGTGAGTGTGTCTCTGATTTGCTTCCTGTTTGTCGTCTGATTGGCAGTTTCTGTCTCCGGTCACTCGGTTTGAAAAGGCGCGGTTTGCCATGGGGGCTCGTCCGGTAGTGGCAAACTGCGTCTTTTCAAAAAGAGCAGCCAAATAAGTGTAAAACGGTGAACGAGTAAAATAAGAAAATAATAGATAAGCAAATGTAAACACTGAAATTTAAGACAGACGTCACTTTGTATAACTACT
Organism: Conger conger; assembly: GCF_963514075.1. NCBI lineage: Eukaryota > Metazoa > Chordata > Actinopteri > Anguilliformes > Congridae > Conger > Conger conger. The sequence continues at coordinate 13,257,280 of NC_083768.1, forward strand.
TTGTATTAAATTAGTATTTAGTATTTAGTACACTAGATTCCCCCACTGTAAACACGGTAAGACAATGTGCACATTAGGGAGGTGTGTGCGTTTGTGTGTATGTGTATGTGTATCAGTGTGTGTGTATGCGTGTCTCTTATGTGTATGTGTCTTTGTGTGTCTGTGTGTGTGTGCGTGTATCAGTGTGTGTGTATGCGTGTCTCTGTGTGTATGCGTGTCTCTGTGTGTATGTGTGTGTGTCTGTGTCTGTGTGTGTGCGTGCTTGTGTGTATGCGTGTCTGTGTGCGTGTGTGTATGTGTGTGTATGTGTGTCTTTGTGTGCATGTGTGTATGTGTGTGTGTATGCGTGTCTCTTGTGTGTATGTATGTGTGTGTGTGTGTGTATGCGTGTCTCTTGTGTGTGTGTGCGCACGTGTTTAGCGGACGAGGCTCACCTGCTCCAGGCCCCCGCTGACGCCCACGTGGCGGAGGTGGTTGAGCAGGAGGTCGCGGGGGCAGGAGGAGGAGTCGCGGGCGAACAGGAGCCAGCAGAAGACGGGCACGTCGGCGCCGCTCTCCATGCGGGCGTGCAGCTGGCTGGCCGTGCGCAGCATCAGGAACTTCAGCGCCTCCAGGAGCCCGTACTCCTCCTCCTCCGCCTGGAACACCTCGGCACACACAGCCTGCCTCTCCTGAGGGCCGGCCGCCTGGGCCACCGCCTCCCACTGCCGGAGAACAGACGCGTGTGTTTAAGGGTTCACATACAACACACACACACCTCCCACTGCCGTAGAACTGACGCGTGTGTTTAAGGGTTCACATACAACACACACACACCTCCAAACACACACCTCCCTCTGCCGGAGAACAGACGCGTGTTTAAGGGTTCACATACAACACACACACACCTCTACACACACACACCTCCCACTGCAGGAGAACAGACGCGTGTGTTTAAGGGTTCACATACAACACACACACACACCTCCCACTGCCGGAGAACTAACGCGTGTGTTTAAGGGTTCACATTAGGGTCCCACATACAACACACACCATGCCAGTTTCAAGTACAAATCACAACAACAACGGTCAGATCACTTGACCCGGATCCAGTCGCCATTTTGCCTTTTCACACAGTTGCTGTAGTTGACGTTGCCGCAGTGTTCATGCGTTTGTTAGTGTGACGGTTGCGGTTACCCTCTTCCTGAGGAGCCCCATGTTGTATTTCAGCTGCTCTACGGCGCCCTCTGGTGCCTCCTCCCCCCTGCGCTCCGTGGGAAACTGCCACTGTCCAAACAGCTGTTTCTCCGCCAGCAGCTGCTCTGGCCACTGTGAGGACAGGACAAAATGGAGGAGAATTAAGTGTGCCATTAACAACAGACAGCGCTCACGTCTTTACTGGCATCTGTGCTCGCTTTGGCCGTGTATAGAGCATTTCCTCTGGCTTCACTTTACATCAACACTGGAGGGAGCGAATCAGCACACAGCTATCCTTTGCCTTAAGTAATTATCAGGCTTTAGTAGACTGGGCTAAAGACATTGTTTGTCACATTAGATTTAGCCATCTATCCTAGGAAACAACAATATGAAAATAGACTACGCTTGGCTACATCTCAGAAAGCAAGGCCTAAGAATGCGAAAGCCTCAAATTCTGTCTCTCAGGACAACAACGATTTTATAGCGGCACAGTGGAAAAGGCGCTAAACAAAGTTCTGTTACACATGACATAAATCCATATATATATATATATATATATATATATATATATATACACATATTATTTATTCCTGATTTTATAAATAAAGAGAAACTGAGACTAGAGAGAATCTGTGGGCCAACCCCAGGTATTCACACACACGAGCAGGTCTGAGCTGACGGACTCTTACCAGGGTGACGTCCTCCTCGGTCAGCCAGGAGGGAACCTGGGTGCTCTGGGCGAACACCTGGAAGAGGGTGGCTCTGAGGGCGCAGTAGTTATCTCCCCGCACCCTGCGCAGCCCCACGAAGCTCTGCGACACTTCCTTATAGCCCTGCCCAGAAGAGACCACAACAACCATGAAGATACCCCACACAGCCATCGGTCCTCATATTCCCCTCACTCTGCGACACGTCCTTATAGCCCTGCCCAGAACAGAGACCACAACAACCATGAAGATACCGTGCACAGCCATCAGTTCCCCTACCCCACTACCTCTGCAACACGTCCTTACAGCCCCTGCCCAGAACAGAGACCACAACAACCATGAAGATACCGTGCACAGCCATCAGTTCCCCTCTCCCACTACCTCTGCGACACGTCCTTACAGCCCTGTGGCAGACTGAGACCAGAACCACCGCAACACAGGCCACACTCATCGCCGATAGGTTGCCCTGCAGGGTCACCCGAGCACAGACATCAGTCCCCCATTCCAGTCCCGGAGGGCTGGTGGGTTTGCAGGTTTTCCATTCCATGCAGGTCCTCCTTGCCCACTTCTGCCCAACGAGCTTTCCACAGGCTAATCCCCATGTAATGCACTTTCACCACTTAAAAGCCATTAGCAACGCATTAGCAACGCATTAGCATCGCAGCGCTAACCGCTGCCACAGTGCGGTAAGCCCCACCAGCGCCAGGACGCGCGCGCCCTTCGCTCACCTTCCTGATGAGGGCGCTCTTGGGCGTGTTGCCCCTCCACTCCCTCTCACTGTAGTGCAGCAGGTTCACCATGACGTCCACGCTGCCGCTGCTGCCGCCCTCGGCTCCTGCTGCCCCTGCGCGCCAAACGTACGGAGCGGTCATCGCGCGTTCAGCCAGGCGCAACGCCCCCCCCGGCCTCCCCAGAAAACTGATCTGGGATCAGCACTTAGGGTGCTACCTTTATCTAACTACAATGGTACCAACAGAAGTATTATGGCGATGTATGTGGTTGGCCTAAGATGGGCAATTCTAGTCCTGGAGGGCAGGTGTGTGTGCCGGTTTTTGTTTAAATGCTAACTGTGCTAACTTGCTGTATGCACCGGCACTGGGTCACTAGATTACATTACAGTGAAATGTTTCATATAGGCACACAAGTCTCTGGCTGTCATTCAAACACATATAAAGAAGTTAAATGAGATGGTGTAAACGATAGGGCTAATTACTGTGCAAAATTATATGGTAAATGGTTTATCCAAAGCGCTGTACAATTGATGCTTCTCATTCAACCATTCATAAGCACTCACACACCAAACGGCGATTGGCTGACAAGCAAGGCGCCGACCAGCTCGTCAGGAGTGTTTAGGGGGTTAGGTGCCTTGCTCAGGGACACTTCGACACAGCCCGGGCGGGGGATCGAACCGGCAACCCTCCGACTGCCAGACGACCGCTCTTACCTCCGGAGCCAATGTCGCCCCGCCCGGTCAGGAGATGAAAAGCAGAAACAGAGATGACCTCGAGGGCACTCCTCTGCAGGGGGCCGTTTAAACGCAGGCGGGGGATTCACCCAGAGGGTCGCGAGGGGGACTCGCGGGTTGGGAGGGGGTAGGGAGGGGACTCACGGTCGTGCTCGTTCAGCGGTTCCACGCGGCCCTTCCTGTGCTTGCGTCCGTGCTTGGCCTGCTCGATCTCCTCTTCCGCCCGATACAGGTCATCCCTGCAGAACAGAGGCACAAATCAGGGCCTCGCACGCGGCTGACTGGGACATGGCCTGAACGAAATGCCCACAGGACTCAAAGGCTAACGTACATCTTATCATGGACCTGGTTTTTTTTTTTTTTTTTTACCATTCAAAGCCATGCATGTACCAAGCAGGATGAACCAAATAATACTTTCGGTTATCCATTTCTGACATATGGTAAGAAAGAAAATATTCTTAGAGACGTAACCACAAATTGTGCTTAAAACCAATACAAATGGTTTTCATTTGTATAAGTTAAGACTCACTGCTGTATATGGCTTTCCATAAAGTGTTGGGCATAACACATATTGCCTTACAAATAGGATCACAGTCAGAAACGGATACCAGAAAGTAGGATTGCTATTGCACTTTTTCCATTTGCCATTTTCAGGAAAACATCAAAGGTTTGAAAGTTAAACCTCCTCACTGCTAATAGAGTTTATTTCAAGGTTTTTCCCAACTTACTACAAGTCCCAAGATGCACAAGTCGCAAAAAAGGACAGAAAGGAATACTAACAGACAACATGAGAAATAACTGACGGAGCAGAGCATGCTGGGAATCCGAGGCGGGAGAGTTAACCTAACCTAGCCTGAACTCTTATCACGGCCGACGTGGAGGCAATCTGGCTGCTGATCCAACTCCACCCTGCTAAAGGGTGTGCTCAGGTTACTCCACACAGCACCTGCGGATTCTACACCAACATTCCTGAGGTCTGCACAATATTACACCATTACATAACCCGGTGTGTGCCTTTTATTAGCATTGATTCTACAGATCGCTGATAGCGCTTCTAAAAAGCTTGAGTATTTTGCTTACTTTCTATGCAGGAAAAACTGTAATATTTCAAGGAGAATGGGTTTGTCAGGTTTTATCACACGGCAACATACACATCTTGTACTCTTAATCATGCCACATACCCACTCTCCTCCTCTTCCTCCTCCTCCTCCTCCTCCTCTTCCACTGTGGCCCCTTCTCCCAGTGTCCCCGCCTTCTCTTCCGTGGGTGGAGGGGTGGCCGGAGGGGTGACCTTCAGATGAGGTTCGGGCTCCAGGTGAAGTTCGGGTACCTGGCGAGGTTTGGGGTCTGGACCAGGTCTGGGCTCCAGGCGTGGTTCGGGATCCAAACGGGGCTTGGGATCCAGACGGGGTTGGGACGGCATTTCGGGCTGACCCGACACCTCCATTTTCTTCTCCTTCCCGCCGGGCACCGGCTCCTTCGCCGGGCGCGAGTTCCCCGCTCCTCCCCTCTCCGCTCCTCCCCTCTCCGCGCCTCCCTCCGCACCCCTGGGGGCTTCCACTAGGGGGGGGTCCACCTCTTTGGGCTTCCTGGAGGGCTGGGTCCTGGGGTCCCTGTCCGCAGCACAGACATGCAGACGTAGGATCAGCAATCGCAAGGCTTAAAAAAACGACTGGCGGTTCACTGCACGTTCGCCAAGCGAGGATTCGTTATGACACGAAGCCCGCAGAGCTAGTTCAGGCAGACGGCTCGATAAGCACCACCCCCTCATATGATGCTCGAGGCGATACAAAGCACCAGCCTGACCTGTTCAGGCCCTTACTCATTCTGCTAATGCCCTGCCACACCCCACACATGATCAAAACCTCAACCTGCATGTAGTAATTAATAAGAAAGCGAAAGAAACTCATTCAGCCCTGCTAAAGTCACTGCAACTGCCCCTGCCACAACTCCAGCCATTTCATACAGTATATACACATATACATAATGTAATGTAAAATTATGGGCATGTTTCTAGACTTGATTTGATACACTCTCCTATTGCTATTATGCACCCATAAACGACATTAAAAAAAAAATCTCTCACTCCAACTGGTCAACACACCAACAGCCATTTTTTACAGCATACTATATACACCCTTTTACTGCTAATACACCTGTAACACATCACATCTCCAATCGCCCAACTCACGAACTGCCATTTCCTAAATATATCACAGATATCAATAATGGTCCTGTGTGAAGTGAAACTTGTAGTCCGATATTCAGGTTAACAACAATTTATTAATATAGCAAAAACAGTCTTTAATTACAGTATGATGCATACCGGGTAAAAGCAAGGCGGTTCAATTACAAACTCATGTTACAAAGGAATGAGCTTTTATGCCCCTATGACTGTTATACTTTTTGCTGTGTTTTTCAGCCTTGGTCTCTGTCTAGCAGCACCCCACCCCTCGACCAGCAGTCCCTTTTAAAATGCCCAATCTTACCACAGTTGTGGCAAGCATCTCGAGACTCCTTACGACCCTGAGCAGAAGAAAATATTTCTGACTGTGTTACAAATGTCCCTGTGTTCATGCACCTTGGTCTCTGTCTAGCAGCACCGCACCCCCCCCCCCCCCCCAACCAGCAGTCCCTTTTAAAATGCCCAATCTTACCACAGTTGTGGCAAGCGTCTCTCGACATCTTATGCCCCCCCCTTGTGATGACAGCTGAACCCTTAATGGGGGCATTTACAGTTTTTGATTCAGCCAAACTTGTCCTCAGCGATGCTAACTGTTGCCGCATTTCAAATGGTAAATGGTTGGCATTTACATAGCGCTTTTATCCAAAGCGCTGTACAATTGATGCTTCTCAGTCACCCATTCATACACACATTCACACATCAACGGCGATTGCCTGCCATGCAAGGCTCGTCAGGAGCATTTGGGGGTTAGGCGTCTTGCTCAGGCACACTTCGACACAGCCCGGGCGGGGGATCGAACCGGCAACCCTCCGACTGCCAGACGACTGCTCTTACTGCCTGAGCCGTGGCGCCCCTATTTCAATGCTATTATGCGCTGCTAAACAGCGCTCTGCCTGTCCTGCTGCAGACTCACTTCTCATAGCCTCTACAGTCTCCCCAAGTGTTTCAATTGTTTGCTGCTGTTCAGCACACAGTTTCTCTGCTACTGAAAAACGGCGTTTCAATTCTGTTTGACCTTGCAACAGGGCTGTTAGTACATTTGCGTGTTTATTATTTTTTTTTACTTTTACATTTACCATTGCGCTGTTCACATGCTTCCTCAAGCCAAACTAGAGGATCTGATTTTTCTAACAGAGATCCATAGGATCCCTCTTTGCAATGTTTTGCAATATACTCAATGGCATACTCCATTATCCTAGGTTCTGAGTACACCTATGTACAATATACCTACTGCGGTGGTTTACCTCAAGGACACAGGATAAACGTGGCATACCCTGCTGGTACTTTAAAAAAGTCCAGTTCCTCTACAAACACATCTCCCATTTAACCCTGTAAAGCTAACTTAACTGTTAAACAGGTCAGAATTAACATATACAAATTCTCATGCCTAAGTCTGGAATTTACTCCTAAATCTGTGCTATTTTGCTCACCTCTGCCACAGCTGACAAATCTCACTGTTACACAACCATAAAAATCGATTATCCACAGCGGGAAAATGCAGAAAACCTGTAATACAAAAGGTCCCAAGGAAAATTTGTCGAAAGAGGGACTGCGATGGAGGTCCAGTCTGTCTTGTTTCCTTGCAGCAGCAAAAGGTCTATCTTCTCTCTGTGCAACAAACAACGTCCTGGCTTGGTGCGGCTGTGCAAAAGTTCTTGGATTCTTTGTTGATAAACAAATTGGTTGGTGTGGATTTCCTTGATGGAAAAGAAAAAGTTCTCCAATCGTCCCCACTTTTTGTCCGTTGCTGGCTCGCCAATTATGTAGGAATTTGGTCCTTTGTGAAGTAAAACTAGTAGCCAATAATGTAGGAATTACAGTGTATGAAGCATACCGGGTAAAAGCAAGGCAGTTCAGTTACAAACTCGTGTAACAAAGGAATGAGCTTTTATGCCCCAAGCCTCCTGATGTAAAATACAGGTAGTTGTCCCTGATTGGGTGACAGGCAGACAAATACACATCATTTTGCATGCATATGATGGGACCTAGGAGACCAAATGGTCATTCAGCATGGGCTTTCTAACCCCCCTTGACCATTCAGTACAATTGAGGTGTTAGGTGACCATCCAAGAACAATGAAGCAGGAAATGTATTCTTCTCTCCAGTATATATACCTTTTTTTAAAATATATATTTTTGCTGATATAAGGCATCAATAGTGTGATTATATCCTAGTCCAATAGCTATTGTTGAACTTGGTTTAAGATTTCAACTTGATATGTTAATATCACTTACAGGTATACTGTATGCACTATAGCTGAAGTCTAAAGAGGGGCATATTTTTGCTAGAAAGGAAAGATAAGTATATTGCTTAGGCAGACTGCTAAACCAGCAAATAGTCGTACTAGCACAAGGCAAGGAATGTTTTTGTCCTTGAGAGGGATTTCCACACTTAAAATAAATGTTTGCATGATTTTCACAGAAATGACTGTTTAGAAACAACTTTCCTCCATGAAATTCACTCCATAAGCTGGCAGGCCTAAGCGTGACTTAGCGTGGCTAGCTGGCGGTGCATTAGCTCCGTGCATTAGTCTGAAATACACACGCGGTTCCTTTTTTAAACACCCTGGCCTCATTCTGTGCTTGAAAATCATCCTTCCTGCCACTCAGAATCCATCGCACCGTGACTAAAGCCTCATGCAGAGAGCAGACCAGCCCACAGACAACACTTCCTCACAGGGAATCTGCCACCTTTTCCAGTCCTGTCTCTCCCGTTTCACTCAGAGAGAGGCAGACTACGGTGGGCATAGCCGACGCTCATTCAGGTTCAATGACGCCGCCGAGAGAGGACGTACAGACAGCTTTGGGGACTGAAGAGGGGGCTAACAGGCAGAGGTTACAGGTTTGGGGATCCTATGGGGAACGCGAGGGCTCGAAGCAAGGGCACGTCTGTGAGCAGTGTGGCTGGTACAGCTCCATCCGTCTCAGCATGGCTCAGTCCCTGCCTGCATGGCTAGGCTAGGCTAGGCTAGGCTAGGCTAGGCTAGGCTAGGCTACTGCTAGCCTGGGACAGCTACGTTTACACAGCTCCAATGTGCAACCTAGCACCCTGCACAGCCAGATGCCGGTGGATTCATGTTTTAAACATTTATGAGAACGCGGACTCGGTAATTGTATTCGGATGTTGACGATTGACGTCAGAAAACTGAAATTCACGACGTGCCTGGAAAGCAGGTGATCACAGTGACTTACAGAAGCAGTAAGCAAAGTCATGCCCCGCGCCAAGCTATCGCTGTGTGCACCACAGAGTGGAACTGAATCCTACCTGTGCCCGTGCCAAGGGGAGCCCCTCAGGGTGACGGCCCTGACTCTCACACACTGGGACCGAACAGCCTGCAAGGCAGGTGAAATGCACCATGGATCTCATTTTGTTGAACACATAACAAGGTAAGTGGTAAGTTCATAAGCCTATTAAGCGTATTAATTGGATTAAGTGACAAATCGTAATGAGCTTCGTGCTGTCTGACAAATGATCGCAATAATGTAATAATGACAACATGGGAATCACCCGGGTTCTGGAGAACAGTGAAGAGAACACTATACAAAAATGAAAATAAAAAATAAAAATAATCAAAATAATAAAACTTCTATCAGCCACCTTCTGTGACCTCGCCTTTTGACCTATGCATCTATAGGATCATGGCAGACGGCAAGGGAAATATTTGTCAAAATTTGGCAAAAAAAACCCCCCAGAAACAGTTTCTAAACACCTTCACGAGGCAACAAAGTGAAAACGAGCATTGTAAGCAACCATACGGAGTCCGTTTTGGCTCATAACATGCAAATAAATAAATGAGTCAATGGATGAGCATTAAATCCAGCCTTTCCTTCACAGCCCTGCAAGTCGACTTGGGAGTAAAGACAGTACCAAATGGATAAATGTCACACAAAACTACCGAGCAGTGACCCACAAATATGAACGCAAACGGTTAATCAAGCATCACATTTCACATCACTGCATCGATTTCACCTCATTGATATCACAAAGCATAACTGGAAAAACTTATTCTGATTCACAATTCTTGGCTCAGAAAAAAAGCTAGGTGAGGGGTCTCAAACTCCAGTCCTGGAGAGCCACAGTCACAGCTGGGTCCTGAGATCTCCTTTCATTCAGCAGCCAATATTACATTACATCACATCAATGGCATTTGGCAGATGCTCGTATCCAGAGTGACATACAGTTGATTACACTAAGCAGGAAACAATCCTCCCCTGGAGCAATGCAGGGTTAAGGGCCTTGCTCAAGGGCCCAACGGCTGTGCAGATCATATTGTGGCACTGGGAGTCAAACCAATGACCTTACGGGTCCAGTCATGTAGGCTACCTTAACCACTATGCTACAGGCCGCCTTAACCACTACGCTATATTGGCCTTAGGAACAAAGTGCACAGCCTCTTTGGCCAATCAATGCCTTAAATGAAGCACTGAAGCACAGGGACACATCAAACACCAGCAGACATGGTGGACCTCCTGGATTTGAGTTTGACATCCCTGAGCCTGGTGGCGGTGATTTGGCGCCCTCTAGGGACGCCCCGGGGTTACTGTACCTGTTGGGTTTGTCTTTCTTGGCTTTTTTGGGCATGCTGGTGGTGCTGTGGCTCGTGCCAGCTGCCCTCCTGCTCCGCTTCCTCTCAACCTGATCTGGATGCATCCTGTGTCTGAAGTCCTCCTCTGCAGCTGCTTCTCTGCTGCGGTCAGACACAAAAGCCCTGTGACCGAGCCATCTTTAGTGTGGGTTTGAGATGATGATGATGGTGGTGATAATAATAATAATAATAATAATAATAATAATAATAATAAATGTGCTATCTAGCTGACACTTTTATCCAAAGCGATTTTATTAGACTTTATTACAGATTATTAGACTACGCAGAGGACAATCCCCCCTGGAGCAATGTAGGGTTAAGGACTTGTGTGGATCTTATTATGCCTACACCAGGGCTTCAGCCTCCAAACCTCCAGGTCCCAGTCACGTACCTTAGCCACTAGGCTACAATCCGAATCTGAATAGTTACATGTGGAATAGTGTTCAGGAAAACACAGCTACTGACACACTGTTATGACTCAGCAATTCTGACCATTAAACGCACTCTGGATTTTCCGAAAAGAACCCCTAGAGCAGGCCCTCGAAACGCAGCCCTGGTTCTGTTTTTAAGTCGTGTTATTGATTGGCCAGACCTGACTCACAGGTAAAGGGAGGGTGGGAAACCGGCAGTTCTCGGCGGATCGCGAGTCGCTGATCCCTGCCCTACAGTGCGGGCTGTCTTATGAAGTGCCGACTTCCTGCGGTAATGCATTTTCCCTGGACCCTGTGTGCTGCATTCCTGGCCCTCTCCTTTCGGAGGCAGGTCAGCCAGACATTCTCGCAAAACCTGTTCTGTGTCTCATTTCAACTATGTTGAAGAAAGTGCAATTTGTTAGCACAAACTTTCTAATTTATATATTTTGGGAATGCACTTGAAACTAAGCGTGAAGTATGTTGTGCATTTTCAAGACGCGTCGCGATGAGGAAACTCACCCCTGGGCTTTTGTGGTGACAAAGAACTTTAAAATGGATATCCAATAAAAGAAAATATGACAGGAGAACTGAAAACAGGTAGCATATGTATCTATACATACCAGTGGAACAGCACTGAACTTGCACATCTGCAGAATATTGCCTTGTTGTTGAGGTTTAACATACAAGGCCAATTACATACTGGCAGCGTTGGCACTAAGCCAGCTATGTAGCTAGATAAACAGTAGCAAGTGAGCTGGCAGGCATAGTTGCACTATGAAGCATATCGATTCTATAAGCATAAGCATTAATTTTACTAATACAAGTTCGACTCACCTCATCCATGTGGCTTGCTCGCTTTCACAAAATATTAGCTAGCTAGCCACCTACCGATGCTGTAGATGGTTAGCTAAATTGTGAAAACGACTGCAATTTCAGTCATACACCTGGTTAGCTAACGTTATACGCCAACTAAAAAGTAGGTCTACTCTCAGTCTAACTAGCTGGCTAGTAGTCCGTAGTTAGCACCGGAACTTAACTGGATAGCTAAAACAACGCACCTAGAAGCTAACTAGGCTAGCAATCTACTTGTTTGTCTTCGGGAAATGAAACATCATCGTAATTGTGACATAATGCATCTGTAAACCGTCCAAAGCTGCCCGATAAAGACCAGTCTTCCTTGTTTCTTGGCCAATCAACTTTCCGTTAAGGTTTGGTCCGTACGTAAAACCTTCCCCTGTAAAACAAACGCCCCTAAACTGGCGTTCCCAGAATCCCAGAAAAAAACAAAAAACACCTGTATGAACTACACACAGTAGGCCACCTTTGATTAAAAAAATTTTTTTACCATCAAAGAAATTCAAATCAGGGCCATGTCTTCTGTAAATAGCCAGAAAGATTTGACACACCACAAGTATCATTGTGCATTTTTGAAGAGTTTTGTTATTTGTACACGGTAAGACAAACGGTCATATGGGTAGTTATGTTTTAAAACAGCTCACCTCAACACCTACACATTTACACATTTATTATATTTCTTATTCTGTTTTATTATTCATCCCAAGCCTATAATTCCCACCCTTTATGTGGAAAAATAAGGTGGGACAGGGACATAGTTACGGGAGCGAATTTACGTTATACTGAACAGGAACATCTCATGAGCAAATAAACCAAGTAAGCTATGTCAATGCCAGTATCTCTTCTTTATCTGTTCAATTTTGTTGCTGTTGTTTGTTCCTGGTCAGTAATGGCAAGCAACAACACAAAACCTATTAAATATAATCAGAAAGGAATAACATTTGACTAAAATCACAGCTGACTTTAAAGCCAAGCGAGGTGGAACCACATTCACCGGCTGGGTGAGTATTTACCTTTCCGCGTGTGTTTCTTGTGCTTCTTTTAAGCCATTTTCACCCCTCTTTGGAGAGTGATGGCCTACCCTGGCAGCCCCGTTCCTGCTTTCATCGAAGGAGCCACTTCTGTTTTTAGAGTCACCCTTCTTCACTTTTTCGCCATTCCCTTGGTCACCAACACAGTTTCCCATCCTAATCCAGCGGTCTTGGTTCAGCAAACATGGAGGTTGAACCCTAAAGCATCCAGAGGAGGAACAGCAAACTCATCTTCTGGACTCATCTTCTGGATCCCCCTGTGATTGGGTGAAAGAGGAATTTATGTAAATTATGATCATGGCATGCACTGACATATGTTCCAACTGCAGATAAATCTTTTTTCCTTTTTTTTTTAAGCAACAGTATTGTTTCAAATCCCAGGTATATCAGGATGTCACTTACGAAATACACAGCTGCCATTTGTGTAGGCTGCTTAAAATAGACATGCTAACTTTGAAACTTGGCCGCTTGCCATGAATTATTTGACAGCAGTGTTTCTAAATAGAATGGCAAGCCAGTAGACGCTTTATTTACTGAGATGTTACGGCAAATACGAATCATTGTCAGACAGTGACATAATTCTAAATATATTGCAAATGACCTGTCCATAAATAAAAACACATCTACGCACGCTAGATTCAAAGCTGCATACACAGTGGTTGTTGTATTAAATCATTACATTACATTACATTACATTAATGGCATTTGGCAGACGCTCTTATCCAGAGCGACGTACAACAAAGGCAGGGGAATGAGACAAACTAGGCGAGTAATCAACTCTACATACGGTCCCTATTGCACTCATGTCCTCTCTTAGATTTGAATGAACACTGGGAATCTTACTGAGGACAGCTTCAAAGACTTCAAAGAATAATCTCATGTGTTAACCATCTGCCATTTATATATTTTACTTTATATATTCCAGTTTTGGACGAGGAAGGAGGTAGGATCTCAAAACAATCTGTGGTCTTCCGACTTTCTGCTGGCAGTTCTACTACGTTATGTGGAAATTGCAATCGACTTCAATCCAGATGAACAAAAAGGAAATTAGTATTGTTTGAAAAAAAAAAAAACTTTAGAAGTATTAGAACAACTATTCTACATTTAATTTGTGTAAAACAACGTAGGTTATCACAGAAAAGCCTATATTCATAATAGAACTTCGCCAAGCGAAGTAACGTTAACTTTTCAAACGAAACACTGGATTACCATTTGCGTTTCAACAGTATCGTCACGCTGCACCTAAACAGGTTACGTGTTTCGAAACAATCAGCAAACTGCATTAAAAAAGTTAAAAGTAGACTAAATTTGATTTAGTTTACCTCCGACTGATTCTGGCGTAGCCTACTTCTTTTCACAAGAGCATAACATATCCCATCGGTCATTAGTAAATTTCCTGTTTGGTTTCACTTTCCATTGGGGTACACACAGTGCTAGCATACATGTCTACTTTTAAAATATCTTACACCAAACACTGCTTTATTTAACTAGAAAGCATACCGGACATAGACGTTCAATCAAGCGATTGGAGTATTTGTGGGACTATTGTTCCATTCCAGTTCAGGATTTATAAACGTCAGACGGTATGACCATAGCGCACTACGCAACATACAACTCCCAAAAAGTTTCCGCAGTCCGCGCCACTGACCTGAATTGATTGGATAGGACTTTCTGAAGGGTAAAAATGCGTCAGCTACGCGTCGACTGCACACTGGCCAGTCATGTACTTTAATAGTCTTTTTGATTTTTCGGATTAACGCTGTTTTCTCCTTTATAATGGTGCGCAATCGGTTTAACTCGGTTATACCCTCGGAGTTCAGTTAAGGGTCTGTCAGAACTAGGCCTTCCTGGCTTTCACCGTGCTTGTCCACCTCTTTTCCACATAACCTTATCTCACATGTTGGAGTACTACTAACCCAGTAAATCGTAACAATGGTCGGTGCTTTTCCATGACAGATATCATGTAATTGAAATACAATTAGGGTACACTTCATTTTCATTGCGCTCATTGCTGTGCGCATCAAGTTAAATTATTTGGATATATTTAAGAAAACGTTTACATGCAATTTTACATGCTAAAAAAGTGAGCTACAGAACGTAGGCTACTATCGCTTCGATTTCCTCTGTTACCCGTCTTTAACTTATTTATAATTAAAGTCAAGCGTTGTTCGATACAGCTCGATAGGTGAGTTAATTTTGGTCACTCGCAAACGGTGCGATTAAAAAGCTCCAAAGTGCTTGTAAGTACGAAGTTAAGGAAAAATATCGATTGGATGTAGACCTGCCTGTATCAATCGCTCTCTAATGTATTCGGCAAGCACCTAATGTTTTGTGAAAATAATATATGTTGATTAATATGTTTTACAAAATCAAACAAAAAAATTTCTACATGATTGTCGCCCATTTTATGTATAGTGTCATAGAAAGAATTGTGAAGTGCCTTAAAACTAGTGAATTCATGTAACAATTATAACACATACAGTATCAGTCAAAAGTTTGGACACACCTTGCCTTTTACTGCTTTTTGTCATCAAACAATTCACATGCGGTCAAAGCGCAGATTTTCAGCTTTTATTAGAGCATTTTTCTACACTTTCGTTTCACCATGTAGCAATTACAGCACTTTTAATACACTCAGTGAGCACTTTATTAGGTAGACCTGTACACCAGCCTTTTAATGCTAATATTTAAGCAGCCAATCATGTGGCAGCAACTAAATGCATAAAAGCATGCAGACATTGTCAATTGGTTCAGTTATTTTTCAGACCAAATGTCAGAATGGGGAAGAAATGTGATCTAAGTGACTTTGACCGTGGAATGATTGTTGGTGGCAGACATGGTGGTTTGAGTATCTCAGAAACTACTGATCTCCTGGGATTTTCACACACTAGTCTCTAGAGTTTGCAAAGAATGGTGCAAAACAAAACAAAAAAAATCCAGTGAGCAGCAGTTCTGCAGACAGAAACACCTTGTTAATGAGAGACGTCAGAGGAGAATGGCCAGACTGGTCAAAGGTGACAGTAATGTAAATAACCTAATAAAGTGCTTGTGTGTGTATATTTACAATTATTAAGGTACAATTGGTAATTTCAGACTTCTAATGGTCAAAAGAGGAATAGCAGCAACAAATACCTTCAAGCCACAACACTGTTTATCCCTCCCCCTTCTGTGTAAACGCGCTTACGTTGAAACCCCATTGGCTGTGGTAATTAGAACCAATTTTCAAGCAATGAGCTTGAATGATTGTACAGTTAGACAATGTTTTGGTACAGTGTCGGGCTGAATTTAAGGATTATAAACACAGGCAGAGGGTGAATCAACATGTCAGTGAGCCTTTTTCAATGATCAGGAAGGATTTACAATCGTCTTGTAACAATGTTTTAACACAAAAATCTGACCTGCTGTACCTTTAAGTACATTTAGCCCAGATAGCATATTTTCTTTCTACTGAAAACATTGTTTTACTGTATTTAGCCGCCTATTATATTGCTCTAAAACTATCATTCAGGACAGTTGGTCACATCACGCATGTTTTAAAAGAGCTGACCTGATTAAGTCCTATCCTACTACATTACATTTACATTTTAGTCATTATTTGGTAGACAATTTTAATCCAAAGCGATTTAAAAGTGCATAGGTTCTTCCACAAGTTAAAGCATCACGTCCATCAGGAGGGGAGGGGATCAGGAGGGAGGACTAAGGTATAGTTTGAAAAAGTGTGTTTTTAGTTTGCGTCGAAATAGGGGGAGGGATTCTGCTGTCCTGACAGTGGTAGGCAAGTCATAAGGCGACCAGAGCTGGCAGACCGGAGTGGTCTAGCTGGGGAGTAGGGAGTGATTAAGGATTGTTTATAAGGTGGGGCAGACCCCTTAGCAGCCTCAAATGCCAACACTAGGGCCTTGAATCGGATGCGTGAGGCAATAGGAAGCCAGTGGAGGCCAATGAGGAGTGGGGTGACATGAGCCAACCGACTAACCATTTTCTTTGAAATTGTGACTGAACACAAAGATAACACTAGATGGCAGCAAAATGTCATTTCTGACAACCCATAAACTAAAAGAAATCCATGATCACATTTAAAGGTGAGCTCCTCTAAATACATTGTTTATTGTTTCGAAAAGAAGCCCCAAGGAATACTGTGTGTGTCTATAGCTGTTCAGTGTGATTCTCTTCTCTTGTCTTCTCCAGTGTGTTTTCCAGTGGACTGTAGAATATTTTTAATGCACATAACTTGTGTCTATATGGAAAATGTTCTTCCTATTATTTGGCCCTTTGTTTATATTATCACAACATTGTAATCACAATTTTTAAGATGTCCTAAAAAGGTAGTTTTAAAAAGCAAGTTTGGCTTTCCTATTTTTTTGTCTGTTTTTGTTACAATTGCAGTACTGGTGTGTGGGCAGAATAAAAGGTACAAGTAAATAACTAAGCTTGCTCATGGACATAAAGGATCTTTGAAATAAATCAGAACAGTTACACAACAGTAATCTTTGGTCTTGTGCTGACCCTCCCTCAAAATGAGCTTTTAGCGCACCACTACATGACACTAATTGCATCTAACATTTTTAAATGTGGTACTACACACACACACACACACACACATACAGAGTAGGCATTACTAGTTTGGTTTATTTCTAACCTACAGCCTTTGCTTGCAGCTTTGCTCTGAGCTTTCTTTCCGCTGCTGAAACTACCAGTACATTTTATCTGGCAGTGATCTGCAGATGTGCAAATGTATAATCACTTAATTTATATGAAAGCGGGTGCACAGAATCATGTGACCTGCCATGTCTACTGGTGTCAGTTGAGACTTTAATGGTGTTGTATTTTTGGCGGGGATCAGGGCTAAAAATGCCAGATATTCTTTATGCCACTTTATGCCCCCCCCCCCCCCCCCCCCCACACACACACACACACTGAGCAGACACATTAAGTTGATGGGCTGATCACTTGAAATGTCTGTTCTCTACTTGTGACAGAGTGTCTGTAATGGCATGTTATTGTACAGAGAATTCACCCAGGAACCAGAAGAGATTTTCAGAGCAATCTTCCATCAGGTATTGATTCTCCTGTGCCCTCAAAGCCTGCACCCACTAATGCAACCTGACAGAGAGGTGTACAGTGGCCAAGGAGCACACACAAAGCTTATTGAAGGAACTCTTCCTCTCCTGTTCTTTTTTCTATTTTCGGTCCTGTTAAAATGTGAAAGAATAATAAAATCTTCAGGCAGCAAACAGACTTGCACCCATGCATGCAACTACTTTAGATGGTGAAATGATGAAGAAAAGATTATGGAGGTTTCAAAGCTGTCTAAGGTATGCTGATAAGCTCAGTAAATGTGAAGTTATGATTGTGTAAAAACTGCCACTCCCTTGTAGGAACTACAACTCCCACAATCCCACAGGACAATTCCGCGACGTCCACCCCGCATGACATCTAGCTTGGTTCAGCCAATCTCGTAATGGCGGGAGCAATAAACTTTCTCGTATAAGAGCGAGACATGTTCTCGGGATCTCTCTCTTCTCTTCCCTTTCTTCATTCCCTTCCTCGACGCACCCTTTTTGGCTATTCACTTCAGCTCATCTGCTCCGAGACTCGGACAGAGGCTGAATGCTGCACAGCGCACTACCAGGCCTACGGACACACCTAGTTACCTCGCGGTAACTTCGTGGCCTATAGCGAGTGGAAACTGGTGTACGCGGAACGGTAACCGCGTACATCAGTTTACCCCTGCAAAGCTCACCAAGGAACAACATCAACGAACTTTTCCATCCGGAAAAAGGACCAGCGAACATCCTTCCAGCAACCGAGCGGACCAGACAGCAACGCGCGGCTAAGACGGAACGCCCCAGCTTTGCGCACCTCTCCAGGACACGCATTCACAGCACCATCGCGGCTCCTATAAGGACAGCAAGTCTTTTGGATCCAATGCGTATGGACTCAGTAAGAGAACAAACATTCAGGCATAGCCAGGGTTTAGTTTTAACTGACTGATATTGTGAATCTGTGTTCTATATTTGCCGTCTTACCGTTTTAATGTATTTTTGTTAGCTATATATATATATATATATATATATATATATATATATATATATATATAGACTACTTGCGTAGTTTTACTCTAATTACATAAGCGAACGACGGCGAATCAATTCATTGATTCGCCGTCGTTCGCTTATGTAATTAGAGTAAAACTACGCAAGTAGTCTCTTCTCCCAGCTAACTCTATCACTAACACGCCCAATTTACCTTTCCTTTGCGCGCACACACACACACACCCTACTAACTTCCCGTTAGTTTATCTGTTCTGTGTTTGTACGTTTATTTAATAAATATATTTTATTAAACCCGGTGTCTGTTTTGGCGTCACATAGACATGAGCCGAGTTAAAGCAGTCTTTCGAAGAACTTCCAACCTTCAGGTTATCGGTATGTTTAATCATTAATATTAGTTGTTTTAATTATTAATTAAAATACAAAATTTGTGGTTAGATATTTCTGAAAAGCCTCATAAAATGCATAAATGGTCAAGAGGTTCAGCTGTTTTTCAGACCAAATGTTAGAATAGGGAAGAAATGTGATCTAAGTGACTGACTGGAATTAATGTTGGTGGCAGACAGGGTGGTTTGAGTATCTCAGAAATTGCTGATCTCCTGGGTTTTCCATGCACAACAGTCTCTAGAGTTTGTAGAAAATGGTGTGAAAAACAAAAAAACATCCAGTGAGCAGCAGTTATGTAAATGCATTGTTAAATGCATTGTTAATAAGAGCAGACAGGAGAAGGGCCAGACTGGTCAAAGCTGACAGGAAGGTGACAGTAAGGCAAATAATAGCATCTCTGAACACACAACACATGAAAAGTGGATAGACCAAGACCAATAAGTACAAAAATAAGTCTAATGAATACCTAATAAAGTGCAAGTGTATAACAGTGCTGTATAAGATGAACTGTGTACATAAACAATATGAAAATAATTTACTGTGATAACGGCCAAAATGGTACATACTGTAGTATAATTGAAATGCATTTGCCTTTTCACAAATGCATTTCAATTATATGTGACCGTATATGTGAGTTTAAATAAGGAAATGTAGTAATATAATATGGTTAGGACTGGAAAAAAAAAAAAAAAGTTTCTAACAGCCCAACAAACCGTCCTTAAACATGGAACTTGCAACTGAAATAAATGTATTTTGTAGTTCTCGTGAGTGTATAGGATGAATGGATTTTCTTAAACCTCTTTCTACTCGATATCGCAATACCAAATTATATGACAGCCTCATTGATCAAAAGCAAAAACATGGAACTCTGACCACCTTTTCCAATCTCACAGAAAACTACTTCCTCCTCACAAAGTGAAAATAGGACATATTACATTCTGCAACCAGGCGAGAACCAAAACATAATTAGAGAAAGAATAGTGTCATATGAAGCCTCTCTGGAAATATTGGCATGTATCCTCTAATGCAGAGGTGGGCAAAGAGGGCCACCAATTTCTGGCCTTACTTACATAATTAACCTTTTATGCTATCTGACATTTTAGCTACAGTACATTTCTTGATGAATGACAGCTGAAGACTGCTCTTGTGTCCCCTGTTTTACTGTGATCTAATCTTTGAGTGAACCAGTGCATGTAGCCAATTAGTTCATTTAGACAGGGTAATTGGTGGAAGCAAAAACCTGCATACACACCGGCCCTCCAGGACCGCAATTGTCCACCTGTGCTCTTATGTATGGAGCCATTATGTATAACCAATGAAAAGTATATAACCTTGTTTCTCATGATGTATTCTGCTGACTGTCCACCTGATGTTGTAGGGGAAAATTCACAGAACAAAAGATCTCCCTCCTAAAAGCATGATAAACAATCACAAGTCAAAATCAGACTCAACCTTGATGAGCCTCCAAAAACTCCAAAACTCTCGATGGTGCATGCTAAAAGTGTATCAATATATCCGTTTTAAAGTATGATAGAATTACACAGGGACTCATGTAAACGGAGTTTAATAAAGCAGCCAGCTGGCGTGGGGAGGCGTCTCCAACTGTGTAGACGGTCAAGGACAGGGGGCAGAGCGAGATATGCCGGTACAGCTGGTTTCTCCGGGACTCTCGATGATTTATGCCAGAAGTGTATCTACATGCAAGTGACTTATAATCAATATATCACGTACGCTGCTTGTTATCAAATCAAATGAACCTAGAACATTAATTATAGCTGAGCTTATGAAAACGCAAGAAACCACAGTGAAAACTGTTGAAATGAGAGCAAAGAATGCAACTTACATTTACTCACTTAGAAGAGAATATTAATCAAATGTTTAGTATGTCTGTATATTTTCAATGATTACTGCTCATAAGATACAGAGTGACGTGTATGGATGACGTGTGTGTTAGAGGGGGGGCATCCAGAACTTTATGAGGTCTTGTAGTTTTCCACTCTGCCAAGAGCAGGTGCGGGGTGAAGTGAGGACGGGGGGCGTCCTGAACTTTGTTAGTAGTTGGCAGAGCGCCCTGAACTTTGTACAGAGCTGGCAGAGCATAAGGACCTTTGGCGATTAGCCACAATGACGTTGTGGGAGGAGCTTTTTGAGGAGTTAAGAACAGTGTGGGTGATTTGCCACAATGAGGTTTGAGGAGGAGTTGTAGGAGGAGTAACTGTGTATAAAATGGGTGTATAAATGACAGTCGAGGTCCATGTTTTTGCAAAACTGGTCCGGCTTTATGCACTTGTGCTAAATAAAGTCTGATTTTCCTGAAGAGCTTGCTGCCGTGGTGTCTTTTCCCTCGTGAAGATGTTTTTCGACAAATTGGAGATTTGAACGTTTCCTAGACACGACAATGTCTCTATATGCCACTGTATTTATATAGATAAATAGATTAATTTAAGATCTCCACCATTTAAATAGCTAGTGGATTCATAACAAATGATAATAAACTTGAGAATGGACACATCCTCTAGACATCAAGGAGCTACATTGAGCAAAAGAGTAGGCTGGCCTTAAGGAACCAGTTTATCAGACATTTTCAGGCAACACATGAAATATAAATGTCAAGCCCACTCAATGTTTTTAGCATTAAATATCCCAAAATATTTAAAGATGTTTATGATCACAAATGTACTGTATTTAAAATGCAAAGCTGTGGGAAAATGTCTTTGTTCTAGTGTACAGGATCACGACCGTTAGAATTTATTCTTAGCACAATCTGAATATGGTAAGCTTATTCATACAGCGGTGTACTGTTTCAATTTCCAACTTCCTTCCATTCGGCCTGTTTGATTACTGAAACGTACAAGCAAAGTACAGGTCAGCCTGTAGCCTGCTGGCTAAGGTACATGACTGGGGCCCCGGAAGGTTGGTAGTTCAAGCCCTGGTGTAGCCACGATAAGACCCACACAGCTGGTGGGCCCTTGAGCAAAGCTCTGAACCCTGCATTACGCAGCGGACAGTCCTCCCTGTAGCAGTCTAGTCAACTCTAACTTGCCTTGGATAAGAAAAGCGGCAGCTGAATAACACATTTTTAAATGTTAATTATATCTGTATGTGATGCAATTAACTCAAATGATGCACTTGACGTATCTTATCTTGAAAGTTTTATTCATCGATGCCAGCGAATGACAAGACAATCAACTGTGAATGGCGAAAGCTTAACAGGGAGGTGGAACAGGAACTGAAATGTTGTTATTGCTATTGTTGAAATCAAACAGCCATTGTAGTTGCAATACCCTCACAACTCAGAATGCATGCTCAACAATAGTGGATTTGGAGGCAGAAATCACCAGCTGCATTTCACAAACAAAAGAGTTTTGACAAGTCAACAGGTTCTTCCTAATCTTAGTAAATTGAATCACTGTAATTAGAACAATTTAAATGACAGTTCAGATTGCAGATGAAATCGTTGTCTTGATTGGCACTGTCCGTGTGGGTTGTGGGAAAACGCTGTGAAAAACAGATGATGCGTAAACAGTGACTCACCAATTTGATTGCAGGAAGTCAGTGTTTCCAAGGAAACTGTAGCTCCACCCATCAAGGGTCAATCCCCCATAACTACCAAATACAATATCACAACAGTATAAACACATGGATTTTATATTATATTCTCTCATACCAGACCAGGGGCCTGTATCACAAAGCAGGATTATGCAGTTTCCTGGATAACTGCACTGAGTCCTCCCAAATCTGGAACATGGACTGAAATAAAAAGCGCTGTTCCGAGGTTTACTCAGTGCAGTTATCCAGGTAACTCAGTAATTCTGCTTTGTGACACAGGCCCCTGCTTGAAATGATTTGTTGCTTTGGCTTGTCTTTTCAAGTTTCACAGTTTTCTCCTTCCAGTGTCCAGTGTCTGTCTGGTGCTCATTGAAACAGTTTCATAAACATAAACTTTTTCAGTATTAAACAAACTCTTACATTCTCCCTATTCAATGGACTCAATATACTCTGTTAGAATTGAATTAACACTGGACATTTTACTGTGCACAAACCAATTTCCACACTATAGCACTTCTAAAGGAAATGTAATTTGATCTGGTTGTATTTCTCACTGGCTAGTAGTCTATGGGCATCTGGTGCATTGTTGGAGAGAGCTAATATAGAATGGTTAATGTGACATAGGCCATACAGTTATGACGTGAACCTTTACCAGCTCAGTCACCCTGGAGGCCATTTTATCAAACTTAAAAAATGCACAACACAGCACTGAAATATGTTCACATGTATTTCTTTCTTATATGGTGACCTTGTCAGTCTTCATGTTGTATCAATATAGACACGTACAGTGCAGCTGAGTGCATTGTTAAAACAGTGAAATGAACATTTGGGATGTTACTGGCTTTGGGGGAAAGCTTCACAAGCCCTTGGACCCAAGAATGGGTTCTTTGGCTCAGAGTCAGTGACAACACAATGACATCTCCCCATACTACAGGGACAGACATCATTGTAGATTAGCCTTGCAGAAGTGCTTATGCCAAACTGGACTAGGCTCTTCATAACTACCCTTCTTTCCTCTCACACAAACAATTTTATCAAGAATAAAAAATACATGTTTTTCAGTTTTTCATGACAGCTGAAAAGCAGCTTAGTGACAACAACAGAAACTCTTAAACTTATTCATCATTTGATTTATAACGTTGACTAAATGTTGTTCAATAAAGGAAACAGTGCCTTAAATGCCCTGTTTCTTAGAACTTTCTTATAATGGGCATTTCTGTTTTGGCTCTTTGGAAGGGTGAACTGCACTTATATAAAAAATAAAATTCAAAAGTCATAACAAGTCATAAGCAAGACAAACACGTCACACAAGTGAGACAAAACTGAACTGCAGGAGCAGCCCCACAACCGTACAGCTTTATGCAATGTCAATATAAATGTAAAAAATTCATTGTATATTTACTGTACAAAAACAGTGTCCTTGCCAAGGATCAGATGCACAAACTCAAGTCTTTGGTCAGACTATTTTGGTTTTTCCCCACTCCTAAATGTCCGTTTGATTGTGTTAGTGAAAGCAAGGGAACAATAATGATCATTCCCCTGCTCCCGTTCTTTCAGCAGATATGTACAGTAACTACCTTTAAAACCGATTCCATTATCGACAAGTTTATGGACATTTTTACACTTTGACAGCTTTTTATTTATACATATTTTTAATTATTTGATATTTGGTTTCCATTTTTCAGTATATTTGGTTTCTAGCCAGCTTTCTCAGCTGACTGGGTGGAATAATTGCATTTACACCAAGTGAATATTTCAGTTTGTCGCTCTTGTTGCTGGTATGAATGATCGTCGAATTCATCCAGTGGTGAACCCACACTTGACGTTGAGGGCTCGACTTGTTGGAATCAATCAGAGAAATCTTTTTTTCTGTGTTCGATTTAAGAAACAAAGGAATAGCATTTTAAGAGTGTTCATCCAGCGGTTCCAGGAGGGCGTCCGTCAGGGAGTCCATCGGAGCGGCCGGGTCTAGCTCGGCCGGTTTCAAACGCTTTATTGTGTTTTTCAGCGCCTGCCTCTTGTTGCAGAACCAGACGCGGACCACTTCGCGGTCGTAGTTGAGCTTCTCGGCGATCTCCGTCATCTCCTGCCCCGAGGGGTGCGTGTTCCTCTCAAAGTGGGCGTTGAGAATCTCCAGCGCCTGCGGCGTGAAGGAGGTCCGCCTCTTGCGCTTTTTGGAGGGCTCGTGGGCGATAAAGTCGGACAGGTTCTGCATCCCCGAACGGTGGCGGGCCTCAGCCTCTGCCATCCAGCGCTCCAGAACGGGCTTAATCTTCTGGGCGCTTTTTGGCGTGATGTCCAGCTTCTCGAACCTGGCGGGGTATAAAAGGCCAGGGTTCAGTTTGGCAGTCAGACCGCTAGCTAAACCGCTCTCCTGGGCTTCCTGCGGTAGGAGGAAGTGGCCTCTCAGGATGGTGTGTCTGGGGGAAGATCGAGAAAAGAAAGAGTCTTACTCGGGAGTCCCTCTCTACGAGGAGGGGGAGGTCTTCTCAGGAGGCTGCCGACAGGATGTGGAGCCATTGCCATGGTGACAGTGGGCTCTCAGATTGTGAACACTTGGGTTTGAATGAGATGTTACTGGCTCTATGGGGTACCGTGTTGTTACATGAGAATTCCTCCTGCATATGTGGCAGCTGCTCCTTAGGAGACCCCCCTCTGATATTTCATAAGGACAGTGGAGCCAGGACTCTGACTACAGGAAGTTTATCACAAATTAACACAGTTCACAATATCTCCAGAATTCTGTAATGGAACCAAAATGTTACTCAAAACCAATCCTCGCAAAGCATTTTGTCTCGTACTTTCTGTGTTAAATTCAGCTGCTAGGTGTTTGACTAGTCCAAGCGTTCGCTGCAAAACTGCACATCTCCACAGAGGTGGAAAATCCAGGTTCAGAAAGTAAAGTCTAATTAGTGAGTTCATGGGTGGAAGATACACACGGCAGGACCTCTGACCCCTGGACTTTCCACCTCACAGAGCATCTCAGAGCGCCATGGAGGGAAGATTAGTGTTGAACTGCGTGGTTGTGGCAGGTAGCAGGGCTCCAGCGTGGCCTTTGAAGTGCCATGAGCCTGTGGCGGCCATGCAAGCGGTCTTATCGCTGCTGATTAACACACGCCCCGCCACAGGGGGCGCTGCTGAGCCCAGAGCTCCTTCTGTTCGGTTCGGACAAGCGTACAGCCTTTGCCACTCGGGGAGGTCCCCCACGCGGGGGGTGGGGGTGTTTGAAGGGGCTTGTGAGCCAGGTACAGAGCTGAAGGCAGCTACAGTCTGCGGCTACCCTAGAACTCTAACAAGAGTCAACAAACGTAGCGTGGTCATTATTCCAGCAACGGGGCTTGCTAGACCAAACAAGAGAGGAAGTCTGGGGTAAGATCAGGCTTCCTCCTGTGCCACCGCTGGGGTTCTTACAGGTAGGAATGCAACACGGGTCACTAGATCAGAGCAGGCTCCTGAGGCCATTGCTACTTCAGTTATAAGCCCTCTCACAGAGATGGTCTAACAGGGGTAACCATGTCTCTCTGTGTAGCTCTAGAGCTAATGGCTTTGAGCACAGCATTAGCAAGACCATACACCATACATTGAATTACAAATGTTTTCTGGTTTAGCATTATACCAGGTATGGTGGGACTGATAGTCACAGAAATCTTAGTTTAATAGGTAAATATATGACGCTATTTAATTGAATTCTCTGTTATATACTGACTCTTTTTTAGCATAACATAGGCCTCAGTTTTCTGAAGTTGTTATAAATTCAGAAGTGATAAGGTCATTTAGACTGATATTCAAAGTTTGAGATAAATATGGGACAGATATATTGTAAATGTAAATGCTATCTTGTTAAGGTCAATTATTCTTGCAGCTTTTAGTACTGTTCTGTAATCATGTAATACACACACATTTCAGCATTTGATTCATGTCATAGTCATCATATCTCCAACATAGTTCTGTATTGTAAATATTGCATGGTATTTAGAAAAAACAAACCAAAAAAACACGAAAACATAAATGCTGACATTCTAAGCCTGAATATTTAATAGCATATATTACCGCCCATCAATGTTTTAGCCATTATATTGTAATATCATTATTTAAAGGCTACCCTTGTCTGCATTCAGTAAACTGTAAGAGGATTTAATAATTACCAAATGACATAAGTGCATGAATGCTATATATTGTAATATTATACTCACTGTAATATTACACATGCTATAGGTAAGTGGCTATGCGGATATGATCATATTCACAGCACTAAACTGCCACTAGTAATGTATGTCTATGAAAACATATTCCTGTAATAAGTTCAGTATCTATTTGCCACATATATAATATTGTAAAGATTAGATTATTTTGTGTTATCTAAAGACTAAAGACAAGCTAAGAGGCCAATGTAGTTTGCTACAGTGATGTATAACAGAATAGGCAGCAGATAAAAGGATTTACTGGTTTAAAGAAATAATAAAAATGAGGGAAAAAAAGTAGTCAGAAAACTAAGAAATAAGGGTGTCTCGGTGGCGCAGCCTGTAGAGCACTGACCGCATGCTCATTGCGAGCCGCGACGTCAGCGGTTCGAATTCGACCATCTGACATTTGTCGCATGTCTTCCCCTCTCTCTCGCTCCCATTCTTCCTGTCTCTCTATACTGTATACTGTCCAATAAAGCTGAAAAAGGCCTAAAAAAAAATATATATAAAAAAAAAAGAAAACTAAGAAATAAGCAACAATAATATCATTAAAAAACACAAAGCCAAACGGCTACACTCCTCCACGATCAGAGCTGTGGCCGGGGCTGCAGTTACACCGCCGTACCTGCAGATGGCAGACTGGCTGTAGGCAGGGCCCTCGGCCGCACTGAGGGCCTGGCCCACCTGAGTCTGCGTCAGCCCCAGGGACAGGCGGCGGATCTTGAAGGCTTTGGCGAACTCGCGGATCTCCTCCAGGTTGACCCCCTCCAGCTCTCCGGCGCCCCCCGGGGGATCTGAGGAGCACAGGCAGGCTCCAGTCACCTCCTCTCTTACATTGGGAGATGACGCGGGATAACTGCGCTGATGGGGCACGCTTGACTTCGCATTACAGAGGCCAGTGTGACGGATACACCAAGCTATCCGCAAGCACCGCACAGTGAAATATTCAGTGGTAGATTCACTGTGGATTATACTGTGATTGCATGCACACATCTTCAACAAAAATCTTACAATAATGTTTTTATTTTACATGTCACAGCATATTAAAGTTAAATCTTGATTGCTAAAACCTGGGTGGCATGATACAGAGTGATTTGTATAAAGCCATGGTTTTAGAATAATTGACTATATCGTGACAATATACAGTAGCTTCAGAAAGTATTCAGACCCCTTTACTTTTTGCACACTTTATTGTGTTGTAGATTTATGGGTTTGCATTTTTGCCCATCACTCTATACTCAATAACCCAAAATGACAAAGCTACTACATGTTTTTAGAAATCTTTGCGAATTTATTAAAAATCAAAAACTGAAATCTCTCATTTACATAAGTATTCAGACCCTTTGCTGTGGCACTCAAAATTGTGCTAAGGTGCACCTAAGTGCTTTAATTATCCTTGTCAAGAACTTGATTGGAGTCCACCTGTGGCAAATTGAATTGATTGGACGTAGCTTAGAAAGGCATACACCTGTGTACTTACATAAGGTCACACAAATCACACTGCAAAGGACAGTGTGAGGACAAAAACCAAACCATGAAGTCCACAGATGCACAGATGTTTGCAATGCATAGATCAGGGCAACGGTATAAAACCACTTTGCTGCTTCTCAGAGGCAGGGACAGGTACAATAATGTCTGCAAAAAGTGAAGGGGTCTGAATACTTTTTGGAGCCACTGTATATTTGCATTTTTAACCACTTCATTCTCTAAAATAACTTTTTTCTATAGTTCCTTGTCATAAAATCATAACAAATATGGGTAGATTTACCTAGTTGTTTCTCCTTTGGAAATAGCTTGCCTTTTAAAAAATAAATTATGAAACATTTTCTTAATGTTGTTAAAATTTTAATCATATTTCCTGATATTTATCCGATTTAACCCAAAGAAATGTATGAGCTTGTATAAGTAAGTCCAATACAAACTGAATTCAAGAAAGAAAGAAAGAGGCAGTATCAAGCAATAGTTCTCACAATGTTACTGAAATGTTCTGCCAATGTTATATGATTGCCACTACATGGCAGCAACATTGTGGGAATGTTTTGTGTTAGCTAAGTAGTTACCACGGTTACTCACTGTTGACCAGCTGCCCCACACTGAGGGCTGTGGAGGAGGGGGAGCTGGAGGCGGAGGAGGTCTGGTGAACAGGACTCTGGGAAACGGAGTTCTGCCCATGTGGCCGGTGATGGAGGCTGGCGGCCATGGGGCCTACCTGTCCTGGTGGGACCTGAGGCAACTGGGAACAGCAGAGACCATATTTCTCGTCAGTGCAATGCACTGCAATGACATGCTGGTGTTATACATGTGCAGTAGAGTTCAGGGCTGTGAACATAATGTATCAGGAACAGGATGTGACATCATCAGCCTGAATAATGGTGTCATTTATTCTATTAGCTGGGGTGGTGATGTGTCCTGCAGGTAGAGAAGGCTGAGGTTGAAGACCTGCAGCAGACCAGATCCTGCTCCACAGGCTTCACAGAGGATTGAGAAATATATCTATTGTGGCGCCAGGATGGGAATATTGAGGTGCTGTCCACCAGGTGGCAGCACTGGCCCTACAGACGGGTATGGCCACAGCTGTGATTGATTGTAATCAGCGTAGCTGTGGCCCATTACCTAATCACTGGGCTACGTTGCAGACCTGGTTTCCAGGTCTTGTCATGGAGTGGTGGGAGTCTTTTTGCTTCATTACTTTACTGTTGTAAGATATTTATTTAGGTCTCAGATTTTGCTGGATTTCCAACTTCTAGTAAGCCTATGGCCAAAAACAAGTTCTTGCCAAATTGACATTTGGAATGTAAATTAAACATTTTAATTGACGTCATGATGCAATTCGGTAGCAATAAAATAGCAGTGTTACTCTTGCAGACTGTAACACTGGGCTGTCTTTACTAATTCCGTAATTGTATTAACCACAATTGTTTTAAATTTGATGCCCAATTTTTTGATTTTGAATACCTTTCATCTGTGTTGTCTCATGGAGTGGAGTGCATTTGTATTATTTTCTCTGAAACTCTGTTTGGTGTGCTGCAGCAGTTTTAATCAGGTGTCTCTTGAAACCCTACTCTGATAAAATCTTATGCTACAGAGGGTTTCTTCAGCTGTTTTTCACAGGCTCAATCCAGCCTTGCCACTTCTCATTTGTCTTCAGTCTCCATCGTTTTGCATGACATTGCCCCTGACAGACAGTTATTTAATGTGATGTAATGTGATGTAATGTGATGTAATGGGGGGTCGGGAGTGGTGTGGGGGCTGCGGTGGATTACTCACATTTCCCAGGATTCCTCTGAGCAGCCCAGGATGCTCTACTGTGTTTTCTGTATGTGCTTTTTTTAGGGAGAAAAACTCCATTCATATGGCATATTGTGTGTATTTCTGTGTCTGTGTGTGTGCATGTTTGTGTGTGTGTGCATGTGTCTTTGCATGTGTGTACGTGTGTGTGAGCATGTGTGTATGTGTATGTGTGTGTGTACATGTGTATGTGTGTGTATGTGTGTGTGTGTGTGTGAGCATGTGTGTATGTGTATGTGTGTGTGTACATGTGTATGTGTGTGTATGTGTATGTGCGTGTCTGTGCATGTGTGTGTCTGTGCATGTGTGTATGTGTGTGTGTATATGTGCATGTGTGTGTCTGTGCATGTGTGTATGTTTGTGCGTGTGTGTGTGTGCATGTGTGTGTATACGTGTGTAAATGAGCGTGTTTACCTGCTGTCCAGGCTTCACAGGGGAAAGTGTGATGCCCTGGGTGTTGATGACGGGCAGGATCTGGTTGCCGATGACGGTGGCGATGATCTGGCCCTGGGCGTTCGTCAGGAGCTGAGGTGTGATTGGCTGTACTGGCAGCCCTGATGCTCCGCCTCCTGCCTGGCTGCCGGCTCCTGCAGAGTTTGGCATCACTGGGATTGTTCCAATAATCTACGGCACAGGGTGGGAATGGTGACAGCACAGACACTGAGAGTGAACTGCCGTTCCACATGCAGTTTATGCTGCTAATTCAGATATTCTGAGTTGATAATAATTACTAATGCTACGAATGAAACAAAGGGACATGTCTTAGCATATTATTACAAAAAGATACAATGTGTGAACAGTGTTTTGTATGGGGGGGGGGGGAGAAATTAAATAGTTGAATAAGCAGCAATGATAATGGGCTTGCTGAAACGCTGATGTACCATTTGGACTAAAAACTATGCAAATATATAAAAACTATACATTTGACTATAAAAGATAAAGTATATAATAGATAATAACAAATGCAATTAAGTATGAACGAAAACTGGACCCAAGCCGGGCCTGAGCAGGTTTAACTGAATGAAGCAGTGACTTCAAAATGTCCGCCGCTGTCGTTTCCATCCCCTCACAGCTGCAGGAAGCGGGCCGTCATAAACAGGCCGTGTCTTAAAGGTCAG
Organism: Conger conger; assembly: GCF_963514075.1. Taxonomy (NCBI): domain Eukaryota; kingdom Metazoa; phylum Chordata; class Actinopteri; order Anguilliformes; family Congridae; genus Conger; species Conger conger. The sequence goes on from NC_083768.1 coordinate 13,288,276, forward strand.
CTGTTAATGCTCGTGCTGTCTGTGTGCTGGTGCAGACCAGTGCTCCAGCCATCCATCCACAGGCCGGGGGGGCGGGGGGGTTCCTCTAATGCTCCCCCATTACTAATTCATAGCGCTGAGATCCCCTGGGCCACACTACCCCCCCCCCCCCCCCACACACACCCCCACACACACCGTCCCCATCACCAGACCTCTCCACACCACTGCTCTTCTCTGCAAGTTCAGATCAAAGACAGGGTCACAGAATGCCGTGTGTGAGTGTGTGTGTGTGTGTGTGTGTGAGTGTGTGTGTGTGTGTGTGTGTGTGTGTATGTGTGTGTGTGTGTGTGTGCGCTTTAGGAGCATGTAAGAATAAAACTATAATCCTCATTCCACTTGATTCAGCTGCATTGATGTTCCTGAGATTATAGGTTAAATATCCATAGACTGCTAGGTGTAATTCAATCTGCTCAAATAAAGCATAAAATAAAATGCATGACATTAATCTACCATAACTTTTTAAACCGTATGCTGTAATCTTCCTTTGGGATAATATCATATTTTCAACAGACACCTGACTAAAACTGCTCTGCAGCCCATCAGAACAGAGTTTGAGAGAAAATGATGAAAAATACACTGCAGTCCATGAGACAACACAGATGAATTATGGTTAATACAATTACCGAATTAGTAAAGGCAGCAAAGTGTTACTGTCTGCAAGTGGTTAGTGAGGTCCTACCCACAATTTGAAAACGTATTCATTATAGTAATTAATTACATTTTCAACTAATTGAACTGAATTCGGCTGAAGTAATTAAATCTACGCATATATGGAAACGCATGCAGTAAAATCTCTGCACATGAAATAAAAGCCATGAATCTTATTACAGCCACCAAAACATTTTCAACAGCTATTGTATTTCCGATGCTTCATTCAGGACTGCGCTGGAGTAACCGTGTGGCTTGTGCTGTCGGCCGCTTATTATTCCCTTAGATCTACAGGTGGGCGCCCAGTCCGTTGAATCATCATTGGCGGAGTTACTGTACCGTGTGTAGTGACTAACGAGGCTGTATCGCGACTATCATTTACATGCTGTAATTATGCCTGCGGTCTCGCTCCCTCCAGCTAATCTCAGCTGATCTCAGTGCAGCAACGGCCGCCCCTCCACACTGGCATTCTTTGTGACATAACCAGAAGGAAGGAGCGAACTGCAGGAAAAGCATCGGCTACTTCGTAATTCATCCCGGGCACGGCTCATTTGCTCCCGCTGCTTCACATTAAGCTGCGGATACGTATCGGTCCCGCTATCGCCACCGTGTACTCGTCTGCCGTTTAGCATCATTTCCTGCCTGACGCCTGCTTCACGGAAGGCACTGTTCTGCTGCATTATTCCCATCCATAGTGGAGACAGGAGAGGTTGTGATTCCGGTGAAATTCCGAAAATGCGCGTAATGACAGGTCACAGATTCTTATCTTGTTTTACGTTTTTCTGAATTTACAGCTGTTTTTTCCCCCCAGTGTTCCCCTCGTTTTTCTGTGGTTTGCCTGGGATTCTACCACCTAGGGATCCCATTTTTTCCTCATCTCTTTGGCAGAGGACCAGAACTCATTACAGTTTCACTGGGCTTTTTGCCTTGCCTGAAATGCCATCAGGCTTCTCCAACCTGGACAATTTCTGCCCCGTTATCCACGGTCTCCTCTCCTCACACAACTTTCTCACCCCATTTATTTTCTCTTTTTCTATTCTACATGAGGGACAGAAGGACACTTGTGCAAAGTGTTGTCATTCCTTCTGAGGAAGTTGTATGATGTACGGTGTTTACAACACAACAGTGTTAAGGGTTTTATGAATAAGTAATGTTTTGAAATTCTATTGTAGAGATAGTCTAGATGATGATATTGTAGAAATCTGTCTTATGTTCCAGGAAAGAGAGGTTCTCACTGATTAAATTAAATTAAATAAGCAGGCCTCTCATTCTGACTGAACGGCTTGGCATAAACATATCCTCAAGTGGGCTGGGATTAAGTCATTATGCTCAAAAGCTTCCCAGCACCAACACTAATATCCTTCATTGTGGGATTAATGAGAGGCAAATCCTGACAAAATGCCAAATGACCTCACTTAAGGAATTTACATTTGATCCAGAAAAGCAAAAGGTGCCCACCAATAAGAAAGATTGATCTCGAAACACCTTTGCCAGGTTTCTAAAAGTTCTGTATTTGTGGGAATAATAACAGAACGCAGCAGATGACATCAATGGGGGGAAAGGACACAACATATAATCAGGGCAAAGTCAATGGTCTGCTCATGAGGTGAAGGGGTAAATTGCTCTCAGCTGTCGTCAGAGCTGTGGGTAGGAATCACATTTGAAGACAGACGGTCATCTTTGGCCTTTGCGGCACTTAACAGATTTAAGAGCGTTTACGAGCGCTTCGGCCGGAAACTCAGGGCCAGGAGTCATAGTCACAAATCTCTCTGCACGAAGCCACGCTCTGGGCTTGTTTATGTGTGCTGTGTCCACTGCACCTCTGTGCTATAGGGCCTAGCTGTGCCAGAATTAAATATACAGTAGCTTAAAAAATCTGCGTATGTCTCAAGACAACACAACATAAGCTATCATTTAACCTGTTTAAATGTAATGGGCTTTGTTTCAATATGTCAAATAATGAAAGCAGCATCCATCTTCTTCTCTCTGGGAAACCAGTGTTGCTTCCCTGTATTAAGCTACCGAACGAGCGTTCCATCTCTGTTATGTGGGACATACAACAAGTGCTTTGTCCCTGTAATACGGCACAGAGACATTTCTTGGGCTCAGAACATTTCCGTGACCTGGTTATGTCAAATCATGTCACCCTATGAAAAGGAACCCTAAAAATACAGCGTCCGGTCAAATCTACCCGATTCCTCGTGATCAGGGCCGAGAGCTATCAGCAGCTATAGGGTACCGCCCCTCATTCACAGAGTCAAACACCAATCTGGCCACCTGCTCTAGATCAACAAGCCCATACCCTGCTCTGCTCATTCACAATATTCAAGAAGAAGATGAGTCTATGTTTCAGTAGAATTATATCATTTAAAATTTTTTTTAGGGAGGTCAGTTTTCCTGAAGATGGAAATACATTGTAAATGTGTGGCATTTATATAGCACCTTTATCCTTTATCTCATTCACCCCATTCATACACACACTCACACATCAATGGCGATTGGCTGCCATGCAAGGCGCCGACCAGCTCGTCAGGAGCATTTGGGGTGTCAGGCGTCTTGCTCAGGGACACTTCGACACGCCCAGGGCGGGATCGAACCCTCCGAATGCCAGACGTCTGCTCCCGATGCCACTCACCTGTCCTTGTGAGTTGGTGACCAGCTGGCCTCCTACACCCTGCAGGCCCGGCACGGTGCCGCCGAACGGCTGCCCTCCACCGAGGGAGCCCACGGCTGCTGCCGCTGCCGTCTGATTGGACAGAGAGTTCAGCTGGGGAAAAATGAGAACAGCCAGGTGAAACTGTGCCTCACTGTGACAAGCAATACTGCTCAGAGTAGCACGCTGCAGATTACTCGATATAACATAATGCACCAGTGAGCAAGATGTGTGTTCTGACTACATTGCAGTGGCAACAAAGGTCACGCCCATCACTGCAAAAGCCATGCCCACCAATATTGCTCCTTGTGCTAGTGGGGCAGAAATAATTTAAGTTTTCTTGGGTTTTTTTAACCAGGTAATATACATACGACCTCTGGAGGCATGACCTCACTGCACCTTTTGCCTTGGAGTTATCAAATTAAATCACATTATTTATAAAACACATTTAAAAACAACCAGAAGTTGACCAAAGTGCTGTACAAAAATGAAAGTAAAACACTTAATCATACAAAAAACAGAGACAACAAGGACATGACAACTTAGTCTCCAGAAGCCCGGAAAGAGAATCGCTTTGTTAATAAGAGTAAAAAACTTTTTGATCTTCTAAAAGATTTGAATGATATGTTCCAAACGTAATGTTCCATAAAAATGTATACAGCATTTTGTTAACCAATGATGTGCATTAATTGATACATTTAGCAATTAATTACTGATGATCCTGGGAAACATTCTTCCTATAACCTTCAAGAAAGGCCTAAAACACACTGCTTTATACACCACCTCCGCTGGGAACGTTGGATTTGTTAGACTGAATACCACTGAGTCACCAGTCATTTTTATGGCCATATTTTACAGCTCTTCCTTAAATCTAATGAAGAAAAAAAAACACCACAGAACAATCGATACCTGTTTCATTGACAGTGAAGGTTAACCACATTAGGAATGACACAGCCACTCTCTTTTGAAATCGTATTTCATGTTAGCGGCCTCAAATTGCCCAAGATGGATGCCGGGTGTCCTGGAAAGAACGGCAGCCGGCGTCTTCACTGGGTGAGCACAGAGACAGACACCTTTAGGCCAGCGGGGTGTTCATTCATCAGATCCCTCCTGTGTATACTGGGCCGTTACCCTTCTCTGAGATTAGCAGCTTGAGCAATGGAGACGCTCTCAATCATGACCTTAATGAAGTGCTGGCACCAAGGGTGTCATTTATTCCTGGGGTAGAGGGGGTCATCAAACAATATTATTACAAAACATAATCTGTAAATAAAAAGAACAGTTCAGAATGTCTCCCTCAAGAATGGTTGAGGTATGTGCATTAAAATGATTCAAATGTAGATGTAATATTATTTAAGTTGTCATCTGAACTTTATTCAATCAATCAATCCAACAATACACGGTTAATAAGTACACTATACCGTATAGTCTCACATCTTCTTTCTCTCAAAAGCCACTAAACATTGGAAAATGAAACCCTGATTAAGTGTTAGTCAGTTATTCACTCAAACCCCACAGCGGCAAGATTTCCAGACTTGTGACAGAAACAGCACTTGGAACTGGGTTTTCACTGCTTTCACTACTGACGTTGCGGGCCCACAGATGTACTGTACGTAGCTCTTCAAATAAAGTCCGAATAAAGCGGGCGCTCTCCTGAGCATGATGTCTGGCCCCCTCTTCATCCTCGCCCCATCGTAAAGACAATCTGGTCCGGGACGGCGCTAAACCCTTCCTAATGGAAACATGATACCCCTATAAGCGTGCCGGTGGATTTGAGAGGGGCTTATCTCCAGCAGCTATCGGCTGAGGAGAACCCGCATTCCTGCAGGAAACCGAGGCAGCGCCTGGACTGCCTGGGAGGCCTGCTGTTTCCTCCCGAATCGCTCTCTCCCGCGATCGCATTAAAAGATAAGTCGGCGGTTTCCGAGCCTCGCGGGATGGATTGCTCTCAGCCGAGGGGAGTTTTGATCGCTTGAAGAGTGATAAGATGAGTCTGGCCAGGGCCTGGGGCGGATCAGCTGCAGGCAGGCAGAGCACAGGTGCCCATGGATCGCCTGTTCGAGTGTTTACGGGACGTGCTGGCAGGGGCTAAATGTCTGATATGAGGGCAGAGGCAAGCCTGTTTAAAGTGGGCAGAAGTGATAGTGCATAGATGCCTAAACACTGGATCAGTTCATGGTGCTGCTTGAGTATTGCTCCAATGACTACTATCTGACTGGAAGCCCATTGGCTAACAGGGGCACGTGTAGGTATGTGGATTGCAAATACATTTTAAAAATTGTGTGCTTAGTTGTTTCTTCCACAGGGCAAAACTGTGGCCAAGATTTCTTCAGACAAGCTTAGATGTAGTACTCAAGCATCACCTTCTCCATTTCTCATTTTAAATTAAGTAAAGTAAATTATTGGTGATTAAACACTAAGTCTGTTTACTTGTCCAGTGTGGTGCCCTCAATGGTCACAGTGAACATATTTTCTTTGGTCCAATAATTATAGTGGCTTTTATAGCATAAAAAATTGCATGACCATTTTAATAATTATATTTGTACACAAAAGGTCTTTCAAGGTCAATATTTTGGGTATGGCCCAAGCTTTAGGTGTACTGACAGCAGGAAACAGTTTTGGCCACCCCACACATTCTCACTGTTTCTATCAAAAGATTCAGTCTCCTATTCTCCTTTGTGTTTATCAGGTCTTATAGCACATTAATATATGAATTCCCTCTCAAGGCTATGTTTTGAATCCTCAGTGTTTACCCACCCGGAGAGCTGAAATTGTGGGTTTAGACATCCAATTGTGAAAAATCCCCCATTTAAGGCATTTACCTTGCAAGCTGTTTACCGATAAAAAAAGAAAACAGATGCTCATGCCGGCATATAATTTTAAGGCTTGCTTATTTTCTTCCCCAAATATGAGAGGCGAGTGAGGGGGGAGCAGTCAATATGATGGTAGTCAAACACAGATAGAGGAGGTTAGGGGGGTGGGGAGGTTGGGGTGTTTTGTTTGGGGCGATATTCCTCATGATACCCTGGCAATTGCGTCTGAGCCCTTGGCTTTTTACAAACAGGACTGTGTCTGTCCCGCAAATCTTTTTCCACAATGGAGACTGAAATGCTGATGGCAGTTGACAACAGCCTAAATGCACACTACGGGGTGGGCAGGGGAGTGGCGTTTACCTGTAAACAGGTTATTTTCTAGCACAGCGATTTGCCACACTTTTGGTAAAGAGAACAGAAGAAGACCCCGCTTCCTGAGAGGTTGGGGGAGTGGGGGGGGGGGGGGGGGGGGTAAGATTTAAATCGATTGTGTGCGTTTTGTGAGATATTGTTACATTTTTGACCCTGCCCATAAACTGCTGAGATAATGTCTCCCTTTGCCTACGGTGAATCTGGGCGGAGACCGTGGACGGCGGTTGAATCATGGCACCTGACTTTAGCGCAGTGCGACTGCCATTCAGATTCTTCAGATTGCCGACATAAGTATACTTTAGCACAGACGCCTTACTGCGTGTGCAAAGAGCGTGGAGCAGAAGCATTTTCTCACAGAGGTCTTTAAGGTGATATTACTGAAAACCAGCTCTATAGCACTCTATAGCAGGACTCAGCACTCAACTCTGAACATATAGTGTGAATGTGAATGTTACATATTTATGCACAGTACCTGTAAGTATTTATACATGTGTGTATATTATACACACTCACAAAGACAGACACATACACACACACATAAGGCAATATTACAGAAACAACATTATATTAAAGTCCATGACAGCGAATTAAATAATCATGATCCAAAACTATGAAAATAGTCCACCCATGTGAATGATGGAATTGGTCACACTTCACAATAAGGTTTGTGAATTGGTCACACTTCACAATAAGGTTCGTGAATTGCCATTAACTAATGTAATTGTTAACGATGGACAAATACATTCAAGAACAGGGGCATGTTTTTAAACAGGCCTACGAGATGCACGCTACCCAGAAATAAACCACCTGTCATCGATGACCTTGAAGAGCCAGAGGTTACACTGGACACACATCTGTGATCTAAGTATAATGGAAGGCTTTCAGATTTTTTATCTGTGCCAGTGCATCTAGTCTAGTCCTTGCAATTGTGCCTGTCACGTAAGAGCAGACTAAAAGACCGCATTCCGTGCTGTGAATGTCTAAGACGGATGAAAACGGCTTTCCCGACAATAAACACATAACACGTGAAATACTAGCATAAAAACGCAGCTTGATCCTTCTAAGCAGCCACTTATCTCTAAACTGTTGCCTAAGCCAGGACAAATAGCCCAGAGGAGACAGTAATACAACAATAAGGCATTAATGGCACATTTAAGAGGGAAACCGTGTTGTGTGTTTGAGCAGAGACTCTGAGATGGAGGTGTAGCCCTCATCACCGCTCTGCTGTTTCCCACTTCTGCGGGAGAGTAATCAAGTGTGACATGAGAGTGCTCGTGTCCAGCCGCCAATCAAACGTCCCCCTCCGCCGTCTTCCCCCAACACGCACTGCTCGTGAACATCAAAACGGCATTAGAAACGAGCGCACACACCACTGGTCTGCCGACCCCTGGCCTGACCTAACTCCGCAAAGACGCTCGTCTCCAAAGGCTCCCTGTTTTAACACAGAAAGATTACGCGGCTCTTCTACTGTATTTTTAATTTATATTGTGCTGCTGTGCCCCGGGCAATATAAATATCATGCTCTTTGATTTCTAGTCGGGCCGTAATAGGGTCTAACCTGACACAAGAGGGTCTGTTGTAAAGCTTTGCATTTTGGAAAGAAGGCTGAGAAGAAAACTGCATAGAAGTGCTTTCAAATACTGATGGTAAAGAAGAAGAGCAGGGCTACTGTAAAGACAATGAGCGGCCCTGAGTAGAACTTAGAGCCAACATGGCAGAGGGACATAGAGCCAACATGGCCGACGCGTGCAGAAGACCGGAGAATGATGTCACTCACACATGTCAGAATACCTCCCACAGGAGCCACCGAGGCAGATACCGTGTCAAGGTCAAGGTCAGGGGCTCTTAATGGACACACAATGCACATTAGTGAAAGTGGAGAGAGGACACAGAGAAAAACGAAAGGAACGGCAGACCAAATATAGCAGCCAGGACAAAATGGCGGGAGAGCAGATAAAAGATGTATGACGATAACAATAAAGAGCACAGAAGCTGACTTAGTGCTAGAAACTTCTCAAAAAAAGCTGAATAAAATGAAAGATGTTGCCAAGGACGTCAAGAACCGTTGAAGGAATAATAGAAGGGCTAAGAAAATAAATAATTAAATGTGAATGTAAAAATAAAAGAGTGTTGGAACACCTGATGTTTGCAGTAAAGGCACCGCTTGCTCTGCTCTGCCTGATCTATGCTGCATGAACAGGCATACCTGATGGCAGTACAAACCTCCCCACTGGCTCCAGAGGCTAGCCACTGTACCTGCAGGTCAATTAACCCTTCAAGGTGTGAGGTCACAAATATGTGTTCAGAATGTTCTTTACTGAACACTCTGATGCTGATGTAACAATCACTACTGGTACTGAAAGAAATTGAGTTACGGAGCAGCGGGTTTTTGGAATGTCTTGTCAAGAGTCTATGTTCTAGAACAGCACTACTGAACTCAATATCCTGCGGCCCGCAGTGTCTGCAGGCATTTGCTTCAACCGTGCGCTACACCGACTTTTGTTTTAGTAATTAGTTTATCATCTGTACCAAGCAGGTTAAATAATTAGTGAAATTAGGGGGCATAGCGCATGGAAGGGGCAAATACCTGCAGACACAGGAGTTGTGTAGCATTGTTCTAGAACATGGACTCCTGAAAAGACATTCCAAAAACCCGCCCTTGAAAGGGTTAAGGTGAACACCGCCAGCCCTTCTCCTGCTACCAGTCAGCATGTACTGCGCTTGATCTCTCCCCGCCGCCCCTCGGCTGTCGTAACTCACTGGAGTGGCAAATTACTCTCCACACCTACGGTCACACCCCGGACACCGTGATTAATTTGGCTGCTAATTTCTGCTGCTTTTTATTTTAATCGCCGAGGCCGTTCTGCTGTGGCAGGTCTTTCAGATCTAATTAAGATAAATTTGTCGTATAAACTCACTTGTCGGCGTTCTCGCACTCAAATCCCCCGTCCTCCATTGGCCTGAGGAAACTCACAGCTCCCATCAATCAAACTCACCTACAAAACCCACCAGGCCCCTGCTCAGCAAACAGCTTATTAACACTATTAAGCATAAAAAATGAACAAGCTCCACACATATCACTCCCTGCACTCCTTCATTCAATCAACATCAACAACAGATTTTGGTCTCATTTGTCCACATGTTCTTTTTACAGAAACCAGAACAGCCATTCTTTGGTTCTTCATTGCAGTGTACATAATGTGTAGCAAGGCCAGTGCAGAAACTTGGACCAATCTTGGCAAAAAACAAGAAGCATCAGCCATGAAACCAATCGGAAGGCATTTTGCCTGGGAAAACCATGAAGAGGAAATAATACTTCCAGATGAATGATGTCGCGTGCGACACACATTTTCAGATGGACTCTGAGAGGTGTGGGTATGCGGACTAGAGGTATGCCCTCCCTACCCCGGGAGGCCATGGCTATCCCATGATTCAGTGCGTGAGGACCTCCGGGGACCGTTAAGCCAGACGCGGTTTTATTTCGTTTTGTTTTGTGGAGCCACGCTGGTCTTTCACAGGGTGGAGGTAAAGAGAGGAAGCGGGGAAACGAATAGATCACCTCATCCTGGCCATCGAGATATACCCTCCGCTACCCAATTAGACCCTGACACTGACGAATGTGGCCAGGGGGGCATCCTGGACAGTTTCCTTCAGATATGAGAGGGAGGGAGGGTGAGAGGGAGGGGAAGGAAGGAGAGAGGGGGCCACGAAAGATCATCATTAGAGTGACAGCCATTAGACCCACTGAGATGGAGAGATGGAGAGACGGACTGATGGTGAGGCAAAGAGGGCAACAAACAGACGGAAAAATTAGTAGGAAGGACAGACAGTTTGGAGAAAGGGTACATTTATAAGAATACAGCACTTGGATGGACTATTTACTTGAGACGCAATGTCGTAAGAGAGCTGGGCAAGGCGAGCACGGAGACCTGAAGAGCTTTTCTACACCTGGCTGCTGGTCATAAAAGACCTTGATCAGTTATGTTTAGGAACAGAGGAACACACAAATGCTTCCATTTAGTGAGCAGAACAAAACTACTAATTAAAATCTAAATGCATGTTTGTTTTATTTAAGCATGTACGGTACATCAGGGGGAAATATTAAGAACCGCATTGGGACATTGGCAGCCTTTTACGCCAGGAGCAACTAGGCTGCAATACCATTCTAATGTGCCCATACGAACAGAACTTAACGCTGACAGACTGCTCGTTCTGAATTTGAGTAGGTCTGGATTAAGCCGCACGGTGCTCTCAATAGTTGCAGTGCTGCTAACTCAGCTCTCTCCTTCTGCAGTCTTCCGTAGTCCTTGAAAATGCATCTTATCCAGAGCAAGACGGAAAACAGAAACACTCTGATACCCTGATGAAATCGATATCCTCAGAGTACAGAGCACACACCCTCTACCCCCTCTCATTGTGTAACTAAAGCATTAGGTCCTCAAAGAGAAGTGATTGGTGTTACTATAAAATATTAATTCATTTCGTATCACTGATTCCCCTTTCTCTGTCTATTTGTTACATTCTTTTTTCAAAGTGCCATTTCACCAGGTTAGCCCCGAGTGAAAAACCTTGTTTCCAAGGGAGACCTGACCCAGGAGGCAGCAGTACATAAAGTTAGAGACAATATAAAAGCATAACTAAAATACAAAATCATATAATTAAATGTGAGAGAGCAGGACAGAGAGAGGAAGAGAGAGCAAGAGAAACGCATGAACATAAGTAAGTTCAGTGAAAAGCTACAGAACAGGTGATTCAAAGCAACAACCATTTCCATGAATGTACCTGGCCCATATATCTAAGTATTAACTTAGACAAAGACAATTGATGGAACACATTAGATGTTTGTGGGCTACAACCTTCAGGCTAATCCCTTTCTGATGGTTGTAGCCCACCCAAACCTCCACTCAATATCCGTAGAGCCTGATGGTTTCAGTATAACATCATCCATTGTATCCAGACACAATTCAGAGGAACAACTTAATCACATTCAGAGGACACATGACACATAATCCTCACAACTGTACACTTCTGTTCATTTTCTGTGTGTGGAGCCATCCTAGATGGAAGCAAAAAAGCCAAAACTAGCAACAATGCAAGTTTTTATTATGAATTAAGATTTGGCAGCAGAGCAGGGCATTGGGAGAATCCTTCCCAAAAGATCCAAACCAGAGTGTTTGAGAATATATTTTTTTTCCACAGACAGATGGTGAATAATGTAAAAGTATGAGGCCTCAAACAGTCATCTAGGAAAGATGGAGCAGCTGACTAAACCTGTCACTTTTAACAGACCCCTTTTCCAGTATGTTTCTTAGCACCCCAGAAATATCTACGAGTAGGCATGCTATTGTATGTACATGATTCTACAGTATATAATTTGTTGATTGATTTATTGATTATTAGTCAACCTGCATAATTCTACATGCTCGTATCATGCAGGAGGGCAGGGTGGTTATATCTGCAGCACATTGAGTTGGGAGTATGGAGTATAACATACTGTATTGTGTAACAACAGTTACCTGGCAAGAAGCCCCCGTAGCTTGCTGTCTTACATTTAAACAAAAATTATAAATTTATAAAATCCCCTAATGAAGTATATTTATGGTGCGCACAGAGTCTTTGTCAATAAGAATGTGAAAAGCTATGGAATAGGCTCACAGCAACCACAACCATGTTTAGCTACACCAAAGCATATCAGTTTTACGGTTACTGAGAAAAGTGGCAGTTGATCAAAAAAAGGTCAGAAGTCAAACATGAGGTAAATACAGGTATAAGCTTAATCTATTAATACTTTAACTAATGTTTAACTATTGCTTGTTTAACTATTTGTCCCAGTGCTGACATAATGTAAAAAGTGTATTATAACTTAAAAACAATGTGCAATTTAATAGGACGTCTGATGGCTAAGTGCCAAAATCATATTTATCGAATTGCCTCCTGAATATCATTCAATAGCACCACAGTGCAGTGGACTGTGTAGACCGAACCGCCCTTAGCGTGAAGCACCGTGAGGAGGAGGCAGGTGCGTCTTACCTGGAGAGGTGAGGGAGGTGTGCGGGGCGTGGCCAGGCTGCAGGTGGGCGAGCTCTGTCTGTGGGGAGGCGAGGAGGAGCAGGGAAGGGACGGCGAGGGCTTTCTGAGCTCTTGTGATGAAGATACGGAGGAAGAGGAGGAGGGGGAGAGCTGCTGGTCGGGCGGGGTCAGCTGTGGCTGTATGGAGTGTTGCTCGAGGGACTGGCGTGGCTGCCCTTGGTGTTGCTGCTGAAGGTGTTTCTGTTGCAGTAGCTGTCCTTGCTGTTGGTGTTGTAGTTGCTGTTGCAGTTGTTGTCCTTGCTGTTGGTGTTGTAGTTGCTGTTGCAGTAGCTGCCCTTGCTGTTGGTGTTGTAGTTGCTGTTGCAATTGCTGTCCTTGCTGTTGGTGTTGTATCTGTTGTTGCAGTTGCTGTCCTTGGTGTTGATGTTGCTGCTGTAGCTTCTGTTGCTGTAGTAGTTGCTGTTGCTGGCCTTGGTGTTGGTGCTGTAGGTGTTGTTGCAGTTTCTGTCCTTGGTGTTGATGTTGCTGCTGTAGCTTCTGTTGCTGCAGATGCTGCTGGTATTGCAGCCGCTGTTGCTGCTGCTGGTGTAGGTGCTGTTGGTGTTGCTGTCGCTGGTGTTGCTGTTGGTGCTGGTGCTGGAGCTGCTGTAGTTTCTGCATGTGCTGGAGGTGGGAGTTCAGGGATGAGGTAGCTGTCATGGAGAGAGACAGGAACTGAATAAACATTGAACATGAATGAATAAAAATGTATTAAACAGTTACAACAACTGGTGTATGGTTCATCAGTTTTTTTGGAACGTTTTTTTTTTTTTTTGGTCAGTGTTCTAGAATTCCATTGCGTTCGTTGAGTTACCAGTAGCGATTGTAACATTGCCATTCGAAGGTTAAGTTAAGAACATTCTAGACAGATATTTGTGATCTTACACCTTGAAGGGTTAAAGAGTATTCCGTCCGTCACTGTTCCAGAGTTTTGGGCATCATCCTTAAAAATGAAAAGCCCCGAGATCAAAGAGGTCACCCCACTGGCCTGAGAGAAGGGGGCCACAGAACGAACCAACCTGCACACCTGCACAGCAGATACAACAGATGAGCAAACTGCAGCAAAACTACCTCTCCAAAAAAGACAGACTTTCTAATGAAGGACCAGGATAGAGCATAGAGGATGCTCATTTCTATTGGTAGCACCTATACAAATGATTCTCTGAATCATATTTTGTTAATCTTTACACTTTGGGGACAAATCCAAATGCCCTTTAATTTGATAATATCCTGATGAAAAACCCCAGCAAAGAAAGAATAAGTGAGGAATTTAGTTCCCCTTTTTATCTTTGTTGGTAACAGTGTAGGCTACCACACGCTGTGACCCTACCGATGACAGATTTGTAAGAGAATTTGTTATGAGACACAAATCAGTTTCCCTCTCAGAATGAGAATAAAATGGACGTCTACATTTTCCCCTACGCGCTTCCTGAAATATTGACACCGCTGTCGATACCAGGCCATGAATTAAATATAATCCCCGCTCAGAAGCCAAAAGGCCAGTTCTCACTTGAAGTGCCGACACGAGGAAAGCAGACATTCACTGTCTATTTATTTATTTATTTAGCTCTTCATTTTTTAAAGAGGGTAACAATGGCGCATATGGAGTGAAGGGAGGGGCGGAAGAAAGGAAGGGAAAAAAAACAGACAACAGGAAAACGTATCTCTGGAGGATGAGCGGAGCAGACCCGCGGGAACGTCAAACCTGACTGCGGATTTCTCTCCGTGGCAGATCGCCGGACCGATGGAGATGGGGAAGCCGCAGTATAAAACAGAAGCAGCCCAGCCGCCAGCCCCAGAGTTAGCTTGTTATGTGGCAACACCACAGGTAACTATACTCCTTAACAGCAGGGCTTGATAAATTCTGGCAACTTGTTAAGACCGTCAACACCGCTAACCCCCCCCGCCATCCCCTGAACAAGCTAACGAGGCAGCCAGCTTCACCGGCCGGTTTCCTGTGAGCGATGTTCTCCGAACGCCCCAGGTGATCTGGCAGCTCCCGCTAAACTAACGGCGTCGCTTTCTTCAGCGAGCGCTAACGAAACAGAACTTCAGAGGATGTCTCATTACGTCCCGCATTACAGCCCTTAGGGTTATATTAACACGAAAGCTCCTCCCCGGGCAGTTCATAAGACTAGTACGCTGTGTCGGCAGAATAACCAGAACCGTCGTTACGTTTTAATTAGCTTTGCTGATATGATTTGCCTGTTTTTGAATGCGTTCACATAAAGTGTGTATAGGAATGCTGATGTTTCATGACCATGCACAATTATTATACAGTCTGGGTGATCAAAACAAACGAGTTTTAATGACTGGTGTGATTGTTAGCAGACACTATAAACCTCTCAATAAAAAAGTAACAAAAAAGCCTTTTCACAAAATCTTCTGGAATGAGTACTGGTCATGTTCAACACATACACTCCAGAATACTGAATATTATTTATCTTCACACTCTTTATTCCTTTTTTCCCCCTTTCTTCCTCAGTTCATGTTTTCATCTTGTAGCACTGAGTTGTATGAATCAGGAGTCAAAAGTAGAAATATTCAGTGTAATTATGTATACAATAGCTGCAGAGATTGATTGTCAAAGGGCAGAAGGCTAGGCCATTCATCAGAGGAATATCATTTTTATTTTGTACATCACGGGGAGGTCGGAGTAGGGAAAAGGTGTCCTTCCTTATTGGAACTGAAACCGTTCCCTGCCATGACATATTAGCAGAAACCCTGCATCCCCTCCATCTTGTGTCCCTCGTCAAATTTCTGTGACTTTTTTGCCTCAAGTTTGAGTTTGTTTTCAAGAGCGTATTTGTTGTCTTTGGTGCCCTCCTGGCTGGTCATCATCACAAAAGGGTACCGTGGGTGGTGATTTGGCGCGTGTTCACGCACGCGTGTGTGTCTGTGCGCTGTTATTTCAGCTCTATTACAGTTCTTATTTCACACCTGGGACCCACTAACTTGCAAAGGTATCATCAGCGATGATGGTACAGTTCACGTGAAATGGGAGGGATGAAGGATTTCTTGACCGGCCTGGAGAATTGTTACTGGGATACTACAGGTAAACACAGCCTCCCTCGGAGAGAAAACAATATCTCTTCATCCGTTCGCTCCTGTCCGGGATAGCTTTACATGGTGCTTTTGCTGTTCAAAGAATATAATGCTAATGTCTGTTCGTCCGAACTGCCAGTACATAACCCTGAAAGAGGCGTTCTTAACGAAATCATAGAGTCTCTTCCTACCCTCAGAATACAGCATTTTCTTTCTGAAAGGATACACGATAGCCATCTTTATCTGATTGCATTATGTGCAGTCACAATAAGAGAACGGACAGACTGTATCTGATTATACTTAAATCATACTGTTTGGGGAACTGATACTGGTATGTCTGACAGCTTTGTCTGGATGACTTGTCCTGCCACATCTCTCTGAAATGTGTTTACCCTGTTAAAAATACAACCTCTCTGTGTTTTTCTATGTAGCCGTTTAAAGGTAGCCTCTTCTACATATCTCGTTTTAAAGGGTATGTGGATCCCTACAGCAGCAGCTTTTCAAAGATGTCCTTGCAGGAGGACAGCAGGTCAAGTTCGTACATGAGTAATTAAAGCCCAGCGTAAAAAAATAACTTGTCTCACTTTTTATGTTCCTGCACAGATCCATGGGGCTATATTTATAACCCAGCACAATGGCTGCAGTTTTAAAAGCCTTGCCTTCCACTGATATAGTTGTACTTCACTCTGGATAAGAGCGTCTGCCAAATGCCATTAATGTAATGTAATGTAATATAGCAGATTAGGACAGGCAAGGTTTCAATGATCGCTTGTTGCAGTTGTTGGTTTAGACACTGTTTGAAAGGTGTTTTCATAAAGCCATTGGTATTAGACTTTCACTGTAGTTCTTTGTGTTTTCTGGAGTCATACTGCAGATAAATTAGTTGTGAGATTAGGGAACAATGCAGGGAATTTCCCATGTAATATCCTTATTCATGTAATTTTGATATGAAGTTTTCCCTTCATATGCTTGGCTAGTTCGCTAGTAAGCACGGTAACGGTTACCGTGACAATGCCCCTTGATGACATAACCCTCAAATTAAAAATAACCCTGTTACCCTTGGCTAGGGGAATTTCTGGTAATGCATTTGCTGAAGAAATCTTTGGATGAGTGAGTGGCTGGGGTCAGAATGGCACCTTGGACTCTGGCAAAAATCTCGAAGTCGTTACACATGTTCACAGTATATCCGTCCACGGTAAGCTTTTTCACCACGTGTAATCCGCAGCTGTAGGTTATGATTTTATCAAAAGAGATCAAATAAATACTTTCAGGTGAATAATCAGTTAAATAATCAACAGGAGATGTTGGCATGAAGTCCAGACAGACTGTACAACACTGGTAAGGAGTGACGCTGCTTTTCAATTGCATGTAAATATAATGATTTTCCACAGGGAGACGTTTATGCTGAGACACAAATAGCATGAACATATTACCTCAATCGCACATATTGATGTATGAAGAAACATTTGGGGGCACCTGCATCGACAGAAACAATAAAAATGCAAAAAGAGTAAACCAATGTGCTTGACAAATTGGTTTTGTTAGGTGCGTATAACTGAAAAATCATTAAAAATAAATAGAAATGAGTCAAAACGGGAATACATTGCAATAATGTATTGACAAATGAGAGACACAAAGGGGAAAATGTTTTTTTTCTTTTCACTTTGAAATGAGTTCTTGTCGTTTGTCAATAAGATTTCCATTCCTTCTAATCCATAATGGACGTCCCAGTGAAATTTGGACTGAAATGATATTTGTTTGGCCATTGGGCAGTGTCTCAGATGGCTTATACTCTGACCCACCACTGAAAACAATGGAGGAGTTGGAAGCACACATTTAAAAACTTCACAGCCAGACCTACAGTACCAGTCCTGCAAAGGGACGCACCTTTTCCATTTTCAGCACAGCTTAAGCAGTTACTTAAATTAAGTTTATTAACACCTGCATACATCTTGCACTACCAGTGCTATTACTGTGACATAGCCTATGAACATGGTAATGTTTTCAGTAATGTTTCACAGCACTGTTTGATGTCTCTTACATGGAAAGGCTCTTGAAAACAAGGAGTGAAATCTCAAGAATGCTTTCATCTTTAACCTCTGTCCCTCCTCCACTGTAGTGCAGGCTTGTTTTCCTGTTGTGAATATCATAAATTCACTTTAATTCATGCCACGCAAAACGTTGCATCAGCAAGCCTCCACTGACAGTGATAGGTGTGTGTGTGTGTGTGTGCGTGTGAATTCCCTGTACACCATGTTATTTAATTTAATTTACATCCTGTTACTTATAATTGAAATGGAATGCAGAATGGAAAAGGAAGCATGACTTAAACAAAAAAATAGAACAGTTGTTTATATTTTAATACAATGTATTATATTCCCTGTTCATGCAGAAAGGCCACTACAGTGGTTTCTCTCATGAATGGTATCGGAGATATTCGAGTGTCTGAAACAATGTGTGACGGATGAAGAGGAGGGTTATTTATGCTCTTATCGCGCTCACAGACTCGCACTGGGTTCAGCTCAGGGCCCGGATGGCAAATGAAATTCTCCTGCAGGACGATACATCATCACAGGAAATGCATGCAAGCCAGATCTTTTAGGGCTTCTGTGGTTCTGTGTAAAAAATGAGCCACTGACAACGTGGGATTGTTTAACTTAAAAGTGTTTTTCTATGAGCTGAACTGGATTTTACACTGGCAGAATTTAGCGGTATATCTAAATTAAAGTGCTTATGCTAATTGGGATTTGCCAATTGCCAATTGCTTTGACCCTAATTCTGGTGGAAGACATTATTTCCAGTATGTAGGGAAATTATTTTCAGGTGCTACGGCATTAGCATATTTGGCATTATAGTGTGAAGAGTATAATGGCTTTAGAGCTGGCCTTATAACCGAAAGGTTGCGTGTTTAATTCCCAGGTAGAACAATGCTCTTGTATCCTTGGGCAAGGCACTTAACCTGCATTGATTCAGTTCATATCCAGCTGTATAAATGCATACCTCTAGATAGGAACGATTTGCTAAATGGCTGTAATGTGACCTATGATGTCTTTAATACGAAGGAAAAGGGTGCTGCATTATTCATTCATTATGATCTCAGTTCATGTTGCAGTGGGGCATATACCCAAGTATAGCAGTTACAGAAATAATATCCTAATGCTCCCTGGTGTGTTATACGCTCATTAGAAACTCAATATGTCGATATCCATGTATATCCTACTCGCCAGATGATATATTCTCAATGTAAGTTTAAAAAAAGGAAAAGTGATTCATTAAGGGGTATGACTGCATCTATAATGGACTGTATTTAATTTTCTTGTCACATGTAATATATAAGAGCTCATTGTATATTATTATAATGCATATGCATATAAAAAGCTGACAACGGTCATTCAAAATAAATATTCCATTCAATTCATGAATACTTTTGAGGCCTTTTCGGAAAATTTGTCCAAGCTGGCTGAAAAGATGCGTATGGGAAAAACAGACAGAGGAAGGGAGAGAGGACAGGGAGAGCGGTATAAAGGGAGGACGTCCTGTCGGAGGAATCGGAGGTGAAAGACGAGAGGACGGAGATGGAGATAGATTGGGCCCTAGGGTGGAGGGGAACAGACTCGAATGTTCTTCACGCCCGCTCTCTTAATCGCGGTGAAACGACCCAGGCCTTGGCGGGCACTCCGGACCACTCTGAGATCCGTGGAGATGCTATCTGACCCATCCGCCACGCGCTTGAGGTTAATCCCATCCAGGGTCCCGCAGGACCGTTTTCGGTTCCGCGCTCCCTCCCGAGCGGGTCATTCTACCCGACTGACGCCCGCGTCCCGATCGACCCGGCGACACGCCGCCACTCAAGCCCTCCGCAAAGTGCAGCTATTAATTAGGGTAATGACGCCCCGGGCCCACTCTCCCGGACCGCAGACACCTTTCAGAGCTCTGGGCCGCCTCCGCAGGGCTCAGCTACAAAGCGCTCTATAATCACTCCGGCCGCTGGCTTCGGTTTCCCCGGCGGAGACCGGGAAACCGATACCTGCGATTGACCTTTTCCGAAGCAAGGGGAAATGAACGGCCGCCGCATTGCTTATGTGTCATTCGTCATCGCCTTTCCGGCCCCGCAGTGCAAAGCCACCTCATCGTTTGGTGTTTTGTCAGTATCGATGATGGCTCGTATCAGGCGAGAGCGGCCATTTTTCCTGCTGTGAAGGTGAGTTCCGGAATAAGAGCCCTGACGCTTGTGTGATGAAGTGGCGATTTACGTGGCAAAAATGCGCCGTTCAAGAGATAATAATGGGGATATAAGTAGCGCAATGTAATATTTTAGTATTTCCACTTTTACAATTGCAATTATATGCATGTATTCATGAACAAACTGTATACTGTAAGGAGGGGTACAACTTAACTGTATACTGTAATGTGTTTCACAATGGATTCACCATGGATTACTTGGCTTATGAAGGCAAGAATAAAGCTGTGTGATATAGCTCCCCTTTTCACTTCTTATTTCTTACTAATTATTAATTGCCGGCATATAACAATGTACCAATCTCTGACCAATGCATGCTGGGACAGGCAACCCTGATCGTGAATAAATTGGCTAGATTATGGGATGGATAGACGGGATATAATAACAAACCAACCCTGATCAATGCATGCAACTCAATTACCGTACTTAATCAGTTTGCTGTAACCAAACGTGTTTCAGCACTGATAGTTAGCATAGAGAAGACATATACCTGCCGTACAGTAGACTAGTCGCAGAGAGCACCAGATGCCAGGATCTAGCCCGACTTTACACTGTGCTTTATGAAGACCAGCAGTAGGCCACGTGTTGTCCATATCAATGGGAGTAGGAGCGGCAGCAGGAAGGCCTGTCAGCACCGGGGCGGCGATAAGCTGGCGATCCTCATCCATCCGCTTCCTCTCCGGCATCGTCTCGCAATTTATACGCCCGCTGTCAGCGCAGATCCGTCAAATTACAGCCCTGAGTCTGTGCGCCGGTTACCCTGCCGCTTGTGCGGCTGTAAATTCAGCCTCCATTATTAATGTGGTGCAGGCCCCCCTCCCAGCGAGGTGCTTTGCTGGCTCAACTGACTTAAATACCAAAGAGGAAGAACACAGACTGAAGTGCCCTTGCCTAAGCACCGGCCCTCGAAAAGATCATTCAGCTTCGGCAGCGTTGGATATTTCATGTGAGATGGGCTCATGAATACTTCAAGTGACACTGGGGAGTACTAGCCTTATTTGCCCAGTGTTTTGTACAAACAAGAGTGTGATCTGTGTTCCGGCTGCTTTCTTTCATTTTATTTATGCTATTTTACTGAATAACGATTGCCCCAGATTCATACGTTATCCCTGTGAGCAAAAGCTGGGATGTAGACTTCTAGAGGGAAGGAAATCTAGGCTGAGAGGCATTCTGATGTAAACAAACTGGGCTAACTAAGGCCATTGTAGGCTAGCTAATAGCAATAGGCTAATCTAAAGCAGCCTGGAGGAATCTGCAGTAGGTGTTCAATCTCTGGCGATAATCCTGTCTCGTGTAAACTCGATTACTGTCAGTCTTTCTGTCCGTCTTTCACTCCCCTCATTGACATTCATTAGGCGGGTCGCTCTATTTAAAACGCGGGCGCTCAGAAAGAGCTGTGTCAGACTTCCCCTTCATTACTTAGGCGCAGTTTGACGTGATTTGGCTGAAAGGGAAGCGTGTTGTAAAACTCGCTCCGGGGTCAGGTTGAGCTGACGCGCGCTCTCGAGGAGAGACGGCGGGGACCTGAATTAATCAGCCTGGGGACCGGGGCTCCGGGAGGAGGCCTGGCGGAACGCGCTGCGGCAGCAAGTGTCACTTAGCCCGGGTCTGATCACACGGGACAGGGGCGCGGAGAAATGCGCCGGGGCCGAGGGGCCTGGAGACAGCCTGGGTGTTTAACGTCACTTGAGTCACTTCCCTCTGCTCTCTGGGGATCCATGTCTTTCTCTCTCCCTCCCTCTGTTTTTCACAGTCCTTCTCTCTCTTTCTCTCTCTCTCTGCCTCTCTCTGTTTTTCGCCCTGTCTTTCTCTCTCTCTCTTTCTCTCTCAGCTGAACTCATGAGCAGTCCTGTTCCCCCCTCTCTCTTTCTCTCTTTCTCTCTCTCTCTCTCTCTCTCTTTTTTCACCCTCTCTCGCTCTCTCTCTCTATCTCTTGTTTTTCACCCTCTCTCTCTTCTTTTACCCTCTTTCTCTGCCTCTCTCTCTCCCTCATACAGTCTTTCTTACATACAGTCTCCCTCAGACTTTTCTCTACAGTATGTCACTCTGAAATAACAACTTGTTAAAAGTTTGTAATCGCACAACTGGGTTAAAATCTAATGGTTTTGAAAAACATGGAGTTTCCTTTGAAGTCAGATTTCATTAAGGACCTTAGAAACGGCTATTTACGGAAAGATATACGCTGTCCAGAGAAGCAGTTAGCAGTAAAACTGAAACGTGTGAAGCATTTTCACATAAGAAGGCGTTTAAAAATGGCCCAGCCGGCCCGGTGAAGTGGGTCAGTTCCGCAGCCTTGCATATGTAAACTGTCCTAAAAGCAGGTCCGGGTCCTCTGGTGCATTAGTGTAACCTGAGGGAGTGAATCCACGTCTGCAGGAGAGGCCCTAAATAGACTACAGCGTTTAATAACCTCCCCCGGTCCAAAAACATGTTGTTATTTATGCATGTTCCTCCATTACGTGTTTTGCCCTGTCTTTTCCTGTCAGGGCAATTCTTCCTCCTCCACACAGAGTCTTCCTCTCAATCCTGCCGATTCGATTCCCCCTGCACTTTGCTGAGCATTATTTTAATCCCAGAGGTCCACCTGCTTTACATGCAGTTTCCGCATTTCTGGGGGGTGCCATTTTCTTTTCTTTTTTTCTTGCTTTTGTGCATTACTGTGTCTTCCTCATGTAAGATTCATGACTGACGGGTTCTCTCCCGCTCCTTCTAATAGCATGAGGAAGACAATATTTTAAACATTTAAATGAAAACCATTTATAACTGTGCTGAAAAGCAGAATATTTGGGCATTAAAGTTTAAAAGAGGAAGTTAAGTAGAGGCAGGTGAAGGGGAACAGAGTGCGTAGGGCTTTTCTTAATGCTGCAACAGCAAATGGATATTGCTCACACAGGGATACTGTGAAAGACGTGGCCTGTGAGATTCTTCAGCCCAGGTGCTGTGCAGCATGTCGGCTTCATGTGAAAAGAGCGCTGTACATTTTCACCAGGCTGCTCACTACAGTGGTCAGCCTTATATTATACTGTCTGATGGCTCTATAGAAAGAGTCCACTCTAGGTATGAACAAAGCATCAGTGATATTAATGTAAAAGTTTTCCATTCAAGTGAGTACTTTAAAAAGATCTTATTTTAATATGTAATTTTGGACCTGCAGTAAAATGCCTGTTTACAGTACCGTTGACTCTCCCCTTTTCACTCAGCTGTCTATTTGCTGTGTCCTTTTGTCCCATTCCACAGTATCCCATCTCTGTGGACAGCTTTGCCTCAGACGGGTTTCTCTCGAGCTGTCAGCCCAAGCCCGGTCAGTGAGACGCGTGGTTTCGTCAGTCGATGGCTGACCCCTCGGACTCCTCCCCGGCGGTCCTTACCTTGGAGGCTCTGTAGCGGTAAGGTCATGAGGCCCCCGGCGGCCGCGGCTGCCATCAGGCCCTGGAGGCTGGCCAGGCTGGCGCCGGGCATGGTGAGCACCAGGCCCTGCTGCCCCCCCAGCTGCCCCGCCATGCTGAGGGGCAGGAGCACGGGCTGGTTCAGACACGGAGGGGCCCCGGGCACCACGCCCCCTACTGCCGAGGCCAACTGCGGGGCTGAGAGCAGGCGCTGCAACACAGGAGGGGTACAATTTAACACGCACTCAAGTGCTGCAACACAGGAGGGGCACAACTTAACACGCACTCAAGTGCTGCAACACAGGAGGGGTACAACTTAACACACACTCAAGCGCTGCAACGCTGGAGGGGCACAACTTAACACGCACTCAAGTGCTGCAACACAGGAGGGGTACAACTTAACACGCACTCAAGCGCTGCAACACAGGAGGGGTACAACTTAACACGCACTCAAGTGCTGCAACACAGGAGGGGTGAGGGTTAGGGCACAACTTAACACACACTCAAGTGCTGCAACACAGGAGGGGCACAACTTAACACACACTCAGGTGCTGCAACACAGGAGGGGTACAACTTAACACACACTCAAGTGCTGCAACACAGGAGGGGTAAACTTAACACACACTCAAGTGCTGCAACACAGGAGGGGTGAGGGTACAACTTAACACACACTCAGGTGCTGCAACACAGGAGGGGTACAACTTAACACACACTCAAGTGCTGCAACTCAGGAGGGGCACAACTTAACACGCACTCAAGTGCTGCAACACAGGAGGGGTACAACTTAACACACACTGAAGTGCTGCAACACAGGAGGGGTACAACTTAACACACACTCAAGTGCTGCAACACAGGAGGGGCACAACTTAACACACACTCAAGTGCTGCAACACAGGAGGGGCACAACTTAACACACACTCAAGTGCTGCAACACAGGAGGGGTACAACTTAACACACACTCAAGTGCTGCAACACAGGAGGGGTACAACTTAACACACACTCAAGTGCTGCAACACAGGAGGGGTACAACTTAACACGCACTCAAGTGATGCAACACAGGGGGGGTACAACTTAACACACACTCAAGTGCTGCAACACAGGAGGGGTACAACTTAACACACACTCAAGTGCTGCAACACAGGAGGGGTACAACTTAACACACACTCAAGTGCTGCAATACAGGAGGGGTACAACTTAACACACACTCAAGTGCTGCAACACAGGAGGGGTACAACTTAACACACACTCAAGTGCTGCAATACAGGAGGGGTACAACTTAACACACACTCAAGTGCTGCGACACAGGAGGGGTACAACTTAACACACACTCAAGTGCTGCAACACAGGAGGGGTACAACTTAACACACACTCAAGTGCTGCAACACAGGAGGGGCACAACTTAACACACACTCAAGTGCTGCAACACAGGAGGGGCACAACTTAACACACACTCAAGTGCTGCAACACAGGAGGGGTACAACTTAACACACACTCAAGTGCTGCAACACAGGAGGGGTACAACTTAACACACACTCAAGTGCTGCAACACAGGAGGGGTACAATTTAACACACACTCAAGTGCTGCAACACAGGAGGGGTACAACTTAACACACACTCAAGTGCTGCAACACAGGAGGGGTACAACTTAACACACACTCAAGCGCTGCAACACAGGAGGGGTACAACTTAACACGCACTCAAGTGCTGCAACACAAGAGGGGCACAACTTAACACACACTCAAGTGCTGCAACACAGGAGGGGTACAACTTAACACACACTCAAGCGCTGCAACACAGGAGGGGTACAACTTAACACACACTCAAGTGCTGCAATACAGGAGGGGTACAACTTAACACACACTCAAGTGCTGCAACACAGGAGGGGTACAACTTAACACACACTCAAGTGCTGCAATACAGGAGGGGTACAACTTAACACACACTCAAGTGCTGCGACACAGGAGGGGTACAACTTAACACACACTCAAGTGCTGCAACACAGGAGGGGTACAACTTAACACACACTCAAGTGCTGCAACACAGGAGGGGCACAACTTAACACACACTCAAGTGCTGCAACACAGGAGGGGCACAACTTAACACACACTCAAGTGCTGCAACACAGGAGGGGTACAACTTAACACACACTCAAGTGCTGCAACACAGGAGGGGTACAACTTAACACACACTCAAGTGCTGCAACACAGGAGGGGTACAATTTAACACACACTCAAGTGCTGCAACACAGGAGGGGTACAACTTAACACACACTCAAGTGCTGCAACACAGGAGGGGTACAACTTAACACACACTCAAGCGCTGCAACACAGGAGGGGTACAACTTAACACGCACTCAAGTGCTGCAACACAAGAGGGGCACAACTTAACACACACTCAAGTGCTGCAACACAGGAGGGGTACAACTTAACACACACTCAAGCGCTGCAACACAGGAGGGGTGAGGGTTAGGGTACAACTTAACACACACTCAAGTGCTGCAACACAGGAGGGGCACAACCTAACACACACTCAAGTGCTGCAACACAGAAGGGGCACAACTTAACACACACTCAAGTGCTGCAGCACAGGAGGGGTGAGGGTTAGGGTACAACTTAATACACATTGTACAGCACTGTATACAAAAGACACAATGATTAGTCTACAGATTTTTGCTCCACCATCCTCAAATTCTGCGTGCGGATGTCGGATGACATAGCCACTGTAATCGTAGGATGGAATCTCTGCTCTCATTATTGAATTCCTGGAGCTTATCACACCGTGTGACAGCAATAAAAGACCTGATATTGTCGGGGCTACACCACACAGTGTGACATGTAACAAATGTACACTGAACAACCAGCATGAAACACAAAACAATAAGACACTGTCCCTACTGAACTTTTATCATGAACTGAGGCTGAACTGGTGTCTGTCAATATACTGTACCTTATGTGGAATGACTCCTTTAAATTAAATTTTAAACAGTTTTCTCAGTACTCCTTGGGCATTGTAGTATAATGAAAATAGAGCAGTGGCACCAGGAATACGCATGCAGTGAGTATTCAGGCATGCTGCCACTGCTGACATCTTCTTTGTTGCCGCATAACCAGGGTGGCCTGTAGCGTAGTGGTTAAGGTAAATGACTGGGACACGCAAGGTCGGTGGTTCTAATCCCGGTGTAGCCACAATAAGATCCGCACAGCCGTTGGGTCCTTGAGCAAGGCCCTTAACCCTGCTCTGCTCCAGGGGAGGATTGTCTCCTGCTTAGTCTAATCAACTGTACGTCGCTCTGGATAAGAGTGTCTGCCAAATTCCATTAATAATATGTCCATGTAGACTTCTGTTGGATTTGATTTATATAAACATAAAGGTTATTTTGAGTGTGTCCCTGCAGCAGTGACAGTCAGCAGCACCGGGCACAAACCACACGGCTGACCCAGTGTGTGAGTCCAGCGATGAAACACAGAGGTGTTTCCGCAACCCGCGCATTTCCCTCTGAGGCGGTCACAGGAAACTTCAGCTGAGAACTATTAAATGCTGGTTTCACGCTACAACTCAGGAGAATCGATGTGTCCTTGTGTGCATAACTGAAAATGTGTTTTGCAGGAGATGGAAGGCGACGACGTTTGATATCGGAGTGGATTAGATTCATTGCTACTGGGACCTGGGTGCCGTTGCCGTATTGCCGTTGTCGTGTACACCTGGGAAACCCAGGCATTTACGTAATTCGGTAACAGTTTTATACTAAAGTAAATATGAAGGAACTGGTTCTGCACAAACTGATGGCAAACACAAAAAATTATATCAAACAGAATGAAACTGTTAAAGGTAAAGTTGTGTTATATGAAGGATCCTAAAGTGGTTTACATAAGATCACAATGTCCGCTAACATAGCGTGTCCCCCTTCTGTAGGACCGATTTGACTGGAAACTGATGGAGCGGGTGTGTATTCTCCTTCTCTGGTCAGGCAGGACTGCAGTAGTTCATGAACCTGTCTGTTTTCTGGCTGTTCCTCCTCATATACTGTAGTTCACATAGTTTGCCAACCCCCTATTACCCATTGAGCAAAAGCTCGAATCTACAGGGGTGGGATTCCACAGTAGGTTGAGAGACGTTTTCACATAAACGGACAAGGTTAAACCCGATACAGCTCAGGCCTTATTCAGATATAGCCTGGCTACGTGCTAGTCATGTAGGAAACGGTCACTTTTCAACCAAATGTAGAGGACTCAATGACAAGCTCTTCCCTCACTAGAAGCCGGGACTCTGAGGACGTTCATTTGAGTGGGATGATGTGATGGATACTGGATACTGTATGTCATTCGGACTCCTCCCAGCGCTTCTGCTGTGTGAAATCAGCTGTGATGTACTGAAGCACCAGCGTGGCCACTGAAGCCTGGCCCTCCATCACTCTCCCTCCAGGCCAGTTTCCCTTCCTGTCCGTACCCATCTGCGTGCTTCAGGCAGGCTGTTCACCTGGCGGTGTGTGTGTGTGGGTGTGCATGCGTGTGTGTGTGTGCGTGTGTGTGCGTGGGTGGGGGTTGAGTAAGAGTAGATTATGGATGCGAGAACACTTTCCCCATTACATAGGCTTCTCTGTGGTTAGGAGTAATCTCCGGTTTAGGTTTGGGAATATGTGGGATCATATTGATCAACAGGGGATTTATGCATGTAAAGGGAGAGGGAGCAGTTTAAAGAAAACTATAGTATCCGAGTTCTCAAGGCTTTAGATATATGACTCATGTAGTTTTTTATGGAACGGAATGGAAAATAAAAATGTTCTTAGATTTCTTTCAACCTAGAAAGAAGTCTTTTGCTCATGTATATCATCATATCCTCACAAAGATCACCTGTAATACATACCTATATGCACAACTTTTATGTATGTTGGAATATTTTATGAAATATGTCTCTTCAGCATTCACAAGGCTTTAAGAAACTGAGTGGAAAGTGATGATAATCAAGTCACCTTCAGTCGAAGTGTGAGCATAAGTCCAGCATTGTTTACAAGGCTGTGGTGAGAAAAGACACAAAATGATGAGTAATTATGAATTCTCATGTTTTCTTATTGCAGAATCAACTCTTTGCCTGAATATGTTCACGCTTTGCAGGAAGCAGTTCTATTATAAACAACCCTGCTAAGGCTCATTAAATGAAACGATTAGAATGTCCAACTGTACTTTCCCTGGGGCCAAGAGTCAATCAACATTAGTCAATTCTGGCTTGCTAATACATGCAGTCTTTCACAAACTGTTTGGTAAGTTCATTCTGGTGATTGCTGAGCTCAATAAACAGTGAAAAAAAATAAACGTCCAACATAAATACAGTAATAACAAATACTGTAATAACTGAGAAGAATTTTCAGTTATTACAGTAACCAGTAACCTCTGGAATGAAGCATGTAAGATGTAAATTTGAGCGCACAAGCAACATTGAAAAAAAGCCATTAAAATCTAAGCAACTAGAAAGAAACAAGCCTCAGCACCTTTAAACAGGAAGCCCATCTTTCTCAGATAAATGGCCTTTCCTTTAAAACAGCCCCGTTTAGCACTTAGCGTTTAATAGGAAAGCTTAGTGCTTTTGTTGATTTTCTACCCTGAGAGACAGGGCAGCCTGGTGCATTATGATTACCATTACTGTAAACACATCATCTGTCTATACTAATATAGTGATAAAATATAGAAGGTAAAAGTCCAACATCATCAATAAAACATATGATATAAATGTACAATATGAATGTACATTCGTTTTTGGTATGGTACAGTATGCAGCTGCAGTTTGTGTAGTACAAGCGAAGACAGAATTAAAATGCAGTTATGGCATGAATGTAATCTGGGAGAAGCTGATAAAACTACTTTTGATGCAACTGGGTGACGGGTGAGACAGGGTAAGCGTGTTACTGGTTCTGAAAGTACAGCAGAGTGAGTGGTGTTTACAGCACAGATAGAGCTGAGAGGTCTACCTGGGGTCCCACTGGAAAGGATGGGTAGGCCTGCTTGACCTGAGGCTGCTCCGTAGGGGTGTCAGGTCTGTCACAATGAGACAAGCTTTCTGGGGTCCCTGAGAGAGAGAGAGAGAGAGAGGGGGGGAGAGGAGAGAGAGACAGAGAGAGAGTGAGATTGAACTTGTACCTGCCTCCTCCTGAAATGCACACAAAAACACAAACACACACACATACATGGTATGCACGGATGCATGCTGCATGCTTGCACACACACACACGATACTGATGCCTTCATAGAGATATCCAGCATTCTCTTGGTCCTGCTGATTACAGAAGTACCTTGTTTGACTCCTGGCATTCACTGAGCAAGATGCACCATCCAGGTGACAACAAGCCGTAGGCTAAAACTGGAGAATGCTTCTCAGATTAACCCTTGTTCATATTAAACCTGAGTTGGTTTTTTTTTGTGTGTTCTGCATAACTCCATTGCTTTCAATTACCCGCAGTGATTGTTACATCAGCATTAGAACATTCCGTGACGAACGTTCTAATCACACGTGTGGTGATGGGGGTGATGTGGCTCAGGCAGTAAGAGCAGTCGTCTGGCAGTCGGAGGGTTGCCAGTTCGATCCCCCGCCTGGGCTGTGTCGAAGTGTCCCTGAGCAAGACACCTAACCCCCAAATGCTCCTGACGAGCTGGTTGGGGCCTTGCATGGCAGCCAATCGGCGTCGGTGTGTGAGTGTGTGTATGAATGGGTGAATGGAGAAGCATCAATTGTACAGCGCTTTGGAAAAAGGCGCTATATACTGACAGAGTTAATGGAGGACGTCACGTGTGCCATGACAACACACACAGGAGCGACCTTTGAGCAACATGTGACCCAGAAGCCCACTGCGCCGGCACTACGACGCAGAAACGCCCCCATAATGAGACACCATGTTCCTGCTCTCTAGGGACATGCCACAGTGAGAGATAACACGAGTGTTAGATACCGGGGCTGTAACGAGAATGATTACACGGGAGGACAGCGTACCACAGTGAGCGGTGCTTATCCAGGAGCATATATCCATGATGCACATATGATATATGGCATATATCCAAAATCATTTCCTTATACAGAAATCTCATGGTGCAACAAGTCATGTTTCTGCGTGATTATGACACAATTTTTGTCATTAGGCAATTGTTGTTATTATTTATGTACCTTACTTTCCATAAATAACCAGGGCAAGCTAAGTGAAAGATTCTCTTTCTTGCTATTCAATGCTCTG
This sequence comes from Conger conger, assembly GCF_963514075.1. Lineage (NCBI taxonomy): Eukaryota > Metazoa > Chordata > Actinopteri > Anguilliformes > Congridae > Conger > Conger conger. The sequence continues at coordinate 13,318,757 of NC_083768.1, forward strand.
AATACACCGTTATTCATGAGCCATTGATCTAAACATCTGTTCACTGTCATGGACTGGGGGAGAGATTGACTACTGCTCATTATGATTATTCCCCTATTCATCTGATTGCTAAGGAATCAATGGCTGCATAGCTACGTCTGCTATTGTTGCTAAGCACATTTCACAAGCGAGGATAGTGATACTGGACAGCAATGTCGCCCCCTAGAGGCAGGATGACAACACAGTTGGTTCCTCGACTATTATAAATGGCTTGCCACATTGTGCATGATGTGGATTCACTTTGGGTTATAGGCCCCCATACGCTGTATGCTGGGCAGTACACCAGTACACCAGTTCGGCGAGTAGACTTCGGCGTGCCAGTATTGATTGAGGGCATGCATTATGTGTGCATTACAGTTATTTACATTACATTTCATTACATTACATTATTGGCAGACGCTCTTATCCAGAGCGACGTACAGTTGATTAGACTAAGCAGGAGACAATCCTCCCTTGGTGCAATGCAGGGTTAAGGGCCTTGCTCAAGGGCCCAACGGCTGTGCGGATCTTATTGTGCCTACACCGGGATTAGAACCACCGACCTTGCGTGTCCCAGTCATTTACCTTAACCACTACGCTACAGGTCGCCCCATTTACACCGAGGGCAAGGCTGTCCTCCCTAGCCCGACCCACCTAAAAAACCCTCTTTATGGACCGAGAGTTTCACAGTCGCCACACCCACGCGCCGCTATGGTCAGCTCACCTCTGCCGTAGCAAAGGTCACCCCCTGCCTCATTACTATTTCATGGCATGACATTCCGCGGTCTCCCCTGGCAACACGGAAGCCAAAGGTTACTCCGAGTGAGGCCCGGCTGCCACCCGAATATGGGAGCCACTCATTAGGACGGAAAAGTCGCTCCCTGCCACCTTTCCCCTCTCAAACCGACTGTCACGTTGGCACAGGGACAGGCCCAGCGTGGCGAGCCGGCGCACGCGACCCCATTTTAATATTCACCCCCGTCCCTGCCGGAGTTCTGCCGACTCATCCTGAAATGCCGTCTGGCCTGCCACCAAACAACGGCCCCTTACCTGGAGCTGGATCAGCTTCTGTTTTGCATTTGGTGACACAACAAATTTAGTCCTATAACACAAAATTACCAGCAAAAAAATAGCCAAGTCATTCACATTTAATTTAGTCATGATGATGATGATGATGATAGTAGTAGTAGCCATAGTAGTAGCAGTGGTAATGGTAATAGTATTAGTAATAGTTGTTGTTATTGTAGTAGAATTGACATGCAGTGACATATAGAAAGAATATTATCATTGCTTTAAGAATGGAACAGACATGATGATGTGTTCATAAATGATGCACACAGCTCGCTGACAGGGAAAAGACAAAGTGCACAGCAGAAAATAGAAACAAGGCTCAGGTGTTCATGACAGATGATGTCTCTCCATCTTCCCCAACAAGGGAGAGGGAACTTATGAGACAGTGAGAGAGAACTCATGAGACAGTGAGAGGGAACATACGAGACAGTGAGAGAGAACTTATGAGACAGTGAAAGGGAACTTATGAGACAGTGAGAGAGAACTTATGAGACAGTGAAAGGGAACTTATGAGACAGTGAAAGGGAACTTATGAGACAGTGAAAGGGAACTTATGAGACAGTGAGAGAGAACTTATGAGACAGTGAAAGGGAACTTATGAGACAGTGAGAGGGAACGTATGAGACAGTGAAAGGGAACTTATGAGCCAGTGAGGGAACTTATGAGACAGTGAGAGGGAACTTATGAGACAGTGAAAGGGAACTTATGAGACAGTGAGAGGGAACTTGTGAGACAGTTTCCTGAGTAATGCCAAAATGTGGCTCCACTCCAGTACCATCAACTGCACTGTCAGCGGCAAGGATTCTAAAAATATATGATCGCACTTTTACAGCTTCTGTTTCTGAAGATTGCACCAAATTATTATGACGATGATGACAGCCGTAAGTGACCTCAGGTATGCTGTCAAGAACTCCACCACACAGATATCCCAGAAGTCTGTTTGCCTGTCTGAGTCACTTCCGGGTCACTGTGTGTGGGCAGGTTAAGCCTGTCAGATCTGAGGAAGTGGCCAAGACTAGGAAAAAGAAACAGACAAAGCTGAATATATACTGTAACTCAAAAGTACTAGAAAGGCCAAACCTAGCTTGAAGGCAGCTAATCTGCAAAAACTAGCAATGTATGATAATAATGTTAAGCAAATAGATTATCTGGCAAATAATTAATGATATAATGTATTGGCCTACTGTACATATTTTGAGCAAGTATTGTGGCATGTAATGTCAATGCTTGTATTTTCAGTGCATGAAATGTGTTACATTGTAAAGGTATTTAAATGGAATGGCAATAAAGATATTTCTCTATATTACTAATCTATTCCAATATGGTTTGACAATACACTGTATGGGTAGTTCCTAATAAACACAAGTCTGGTTGACCAGTCTGGTCCTTTTCCTCTGAGCTCATTCATTAACAGTGCATTTCTGCCCACAGAACTGCTGCTCACTGGATGTTTTTTGTTTTTCGCACCATTCTCTAGAGATTGCCGTACGTGAACATTCCAGGAGATCGGCAGTTTCTGAGATTCTCAAACCACCCCGTCTGGCACCAACAATCATTCCATGAACAAAGACACTGAGATTTATCATCCTGTCGGTTTTCAGCTCCAACCATTACAAAGCACACCTTAGTTAGGTCTGAGAGATCAACCCATAATGAAAAAATCTTTGTGTGTTCCAGTCATTTACCTTAACCAGTACGCTACAGGCCGCCCAAAAGATGGTTGAAATGAAAACCTAGATGATGGTAGATCTCCACGAACAAGGCTGGGTATCCCTGCACTAAGCTGATGAAAATAAATACAATGTGCTGGGAATTAAGACTAATTTGTTCGATTCAATCAATATGTCAATATACCCCAGAAAGGATGGATGATTAATAATGACCTTTGCCTGAACCTGAGGATAATTTGAGCCAATTAAGATATCAGTGGCTAGTTGGACTCACTGGTCACTTAGCATCCAGGAAAAGAAGAGTGAACAGAGAGAGTTTGCAGACATAGAGACGATAGAGAAAGGGCAATGGGCACCCACGGGATTTTACAGAATGGAATGACTGTTCAAGCCTCATCCAGGCTACAAATAGTTTAACATAAAGGTAGCAGGCATACCTACTTCTTTTTGACAAAAATGTCAACAATACTATAGAGACCATTGAGACTCAATCTAGTCAAGCTACTACATAAACATTCCATCAGAATGTATTTGTGTGTGTGTGTGTGTGTGTTATGTTCACATGTATCAAGGGTGGCACGAGTATAGTATGGTCCAAAATTGTTACAGTGCAGAATTATTTTAGCTCAATTTGTGACAAAACATATTTTGGAAAAGTACAGTCCAGTGTCTTCAAACTTTTTCCCAACCCATTTTGTTAGAACCTAGCATTGCAAAACATTTCACCAAGAGTCATTCACACGTTTGTGTGATTACAGACAGACAAAGACCATTGTGCCTTCCTTTTTTCATCACGATGAAAGGCGATGGATTATTAAAATGCTAACACGTGGTATGGTGTGCTATCATATGCAGAACGTAATAATAAGTTGTGGGCATATTATTTTGCAGACAGTCAAATTCAAACATTGTATATTTCAGTGGCCCTGACATATAGAGTACAGCAACACAAAAAAACTATTTTCACTCAAAACGAATGAACACTATTGCAGATTGATAGTACTGTAAATGATGAGTCTCTAGCAACTGAATGGCTCATACTGCTTCATTGGTCTCTGCATGTATGGCCTGGTGGTACAAAATGGTTTGTGTCTAACTGGAGTGTATGTGTGCACATGTGTGTGTGTGTGTGTGTGCGTTTGAGATCAGTCCAGAAATAAACGCAGGAGTTGTGTCAGGGGCCACGTGAATAGATTTGACTCTCAGTGTAACTGGATCAACAAAGAGCGTGTTAATGGCATTGATTCAGATGTCCCTCCCACACTTTACAAGTAGTGTTTGGCTGTTTCACTCAGGGCCGCCTTAGACTTCCTGAGGGATTAAACTATGACACGCTTTTCATTCTGTTGGCTGAGGCATCTGGCAACCACAGGTGTCTTTTATCTCCAGGTCCCTGGTCCACATTACCACTCACCTTGGCAACCAGCCTGGTCCTCCTCATTAGGAGAGTGGCTTGCCACAGCACAGTTATGGGTATTATCACTCAATGCAGATTAAAAGCCATCATTTACTTAATTAAGTAGCCTTTCTTTAATTAAGAGGTTGAGCACTTGATATATCCGTGTGGAAATGCAAGTGCTACTTTGGTTCTCTCCTTCAGAAACTCTTAACATGAATGTGTTTTGCTGAAAGTGTGAAGGCCCAACCAACTCTCCTCCATTTTCTATCAAGGTTAATCAATTATGTCCACACACACAGGCAGCTATGCAAAGCTGTGGCAAGATGGATGCTATATTTCTCAATCTCATCTGCTGGTTGCCTACTGAAAATTGGTCCATGAAGCCATTAGAGAATACAACAGTACCACCAAGCTGCAAGGAAGGGAGATAGATGAATGAATAAGAAGAGGTGGGGTTTCTTGGTGCAAGAATGTATTAACCAGTCACTGTTGATAATATATTATAAGTGAGCTGGTAGCAGATGTAAAAATCAATGCAATTGAAATGCTGATCAATACAGAGATCAAACTCACTTCTCAATTAAATGCACATCCTGATGGGAACTAGGCATATTGTAATATTTCAGAGAGTGAGAGAGAGAGAGAGAGAGAGACAGGGACTGTTGTCAAATATTGGCTGTCACTCATTCATCATAAAAATACAGAATGGGGGAGCCGTTAACTGGCTCAAATCATTGCAGTAATGAAAATGTAGTTAGGTCAGAGGGAGGGTCGGAGTCAGAGAAAGAGAGAGGGCTCATTCCCATCACTTATTTTTATCCTATTTTTTCATTTTTCTACTCCTGGCTCCACCATCGGGAGAGGCTAGGAAAAGTGCCGAGAAGAAGAAATGAAGATGGGGAAATCGAGGAAGCGTGAATTAGGCAAATTAAATGTCCTTCAGTTACAGACGTGGCAGATGGGGGGAGGTGGATCCACACATCGGTCATTTACGCGCTAAGGATGCGCTGATGTTTTCTCACTCAAAGAAAAGATTGGGAGTTCCTAACTTCCACTTCTAACTCCACGAAGGAACATTTCATGGGTTTGAATGACCTCGAAAATGACAGACCTCGATTTATTTCCAGCCCAGGAGCAAGTACGAGAAAAAAGAGAAGAAAATAAGCGTTTGGGCTGAGCCCAGGGAAAGAGGAAAGACGGGTGCCCATACCCCCCTGTAAAGCCTCTGAAACGAGGGAAGGGGGGGATGGGGCGGTCAGCGCGACGGTACATTTTGAAACCCGCGTTTGTTATTGATGACTCCCCTCCTCTCCTCCTCTCCCAGCAATGCCAGCCTGATTGCATTAGGGGATGAACGGGGACAACAATAACAGGAAAGAGGTGTTTTTCCTCATCCTTTTACCCCCGTCCGTAACTCGGGGAGAGATTAATCACCCCCGTCCTGCAGTGGGGGCCGTAAGCCATTTAAAAGTGCCGGGCACCTCCCTCAGGCACCTCTTCCCATCAATTAGCTTTATTACGTTTCAGTCAAACAGGATTCAGCCAGCTGTCCTCACTTAGTCCTGTCCCCCCTCCCTCTCTCTGCCTTTCCCCTCCCAAACTCCCAATGAACAGTAACCCAAACGTAACTCATCTATAACCTATTTATTATCTCTTTGCAACCAATTCATACATTATTCATAAATTTCTCCAATCCGGTTTACCTATTTTTTTGTTTCATGCATTACCTCAGGTTTTATTTTAACCGCCATCGTTATATGCTGTTTCTCATAAGAACAACTTTACTCTTCCTTGTTCAGTTTTGCATTCTTGATGGCGACCATTCTGTCCTCAGCTTTACATTAAGGGGTCTTTAGTGGAATGTGTTATTCGTATCTACATCTATGCCATCGCATTCCCTGGCATTGAGGAAGGTGGTGGAGTTCCTGAAATAACCTGCAGGCTGTAAGCCCCCCCCCCCCCCCCCCCACCTCCTCTTCCAGACACTTTACTCCTCTCCCTGCGCTTACACACCGTCTCCATACATACTGATATATGTCATCCATCTTCTCTGCCAAGATTATTTGATAGAAATGGTGCACATCATAATAAACAAACTCAGATGGAAAAAAAAAAAATCTGGCTCCTGTTCACACACACACACACACACACGCACACACTCAGCCAAACACACACATAGTTTGTTTGCCATGATCCTATGATAAAAAGGACAGATATTGAGAAGGTATGCCATTTGTAAAGGTCCCCACTGAAGCTTTGAACCCTCTCCTCCAATCCTGCAGAAATAAATAAATAATGCTGGCAAAAAAGACGCAAAGCACCGCAATCTCATTCCACTTCCTGAAATATATATAGAAAAAAAACATAATAACTTCCTCAGATAGTCTGTATCTCTCCCCTCTTTCTCCCCCTTCAATCTCGGGCTTCAAAAGAAAGTGAATCATCTTAAGGACAAAAGGTTATGTGTTAGTACTGGTCACTGCTCAAAGGGAGCGATATAAATAATAAAAGATGCCAAAGGACATAGGCCGCTAAGATATACCTCAGGACCACGGCAGACTTGTCAAAATGGAGAATATAATCTGCCCTCTGACTGCAGTGAGGAGGGGATTCAGCTCTGACCCAGTATCTACATGCTCTGTGAGTGGTGTTGACGCGCATCTTTGAAAACCGTGTTTATTGTCAACTTAATTGAGTTTTTAAAAAGAGAACTCTAGAAAAGATTGTGCGCTATGACTGTATGAATGCTCTTGGATCTCTGGACCAAACAGAGCGCGTGTTCTGACTTTTCTCTCTCATCGCTTCCAGTGCAATACATATACTGCATCTCAATTCTTTTCAGCCTTCACTTTGTGCTGACAGTTATATACAGTATATACTAGAACTTTGTTATGAGACTGTTGTCAATGCTGTTGAAACTCTTGATGTCGTTTGTTTCCTCGTGCGCACAAGTTAGTTTCTTGTGAGCACGGGATAATTAACAATTTTTTATTTAATGTCCCTTTAGGGGCTCCGTAAATTCTTGATCATTTCAAATCCTTGAAATTAAGAAATGATAGATTACGATTTCAACATCTGCTCACTTTCCCACCTGCCCATATTTTACTCAGAACAGAGGCTGTGTACTGCTGTGTAAGGAATTTCCCGACTTCCCCGTTCGTTAAGCTTGAATAGGTCTCAGAGGAAGTCTGAGAGCATTACCCACAGACACTCCGGTTGGAGCTCTTTGGTCGTTTTTCAGGCTTAAGCAGCATGCTGATGACTGCACCCTATAAACTAATGACACCCCCCTGAGTCCTCTCTCTTGTGTCTATTTCCTCGTCTTGTCTGAACCTCAGTCAAAATGGTGTCTTCTACCACTTTATTAGCCTCTCGGCTAACTCAGCTACTCTGGGGCGTCTGCGTTTTACATTAGCGACTCTGCGACTTCTTTTAAGCTGATTGCTGATTTTTTTTAATTAAAAAAGAAAACAAACATAATATGTTGAAGGCTCACCAGACTGTGCGGGCCATGGAGATGGTGGGAGAGCCAGAGGGAGGGAGAGAGGGATGCAGGAGGAAAAGAGTAATATCCATTTCGGTTAATTCTTCAAAAATCAACCTCTGATACCCAAATACTATACAAGTTCAAGTTTTTCAATCACATTGGACAAATGCAATTCACTCACCATTTCTCAAGTAAACAGTTAATGAAAGAGTGAGAATTGATTAAACAAATTTGTTTAAAGTTGTCCTCGTTCATATACCTGCACAGTTTTTTTTTTTCCTTGCAAACACGTCCATTCAAAACACATCTCTGCACCAGGATTGGGCCTCTTGTTGCGAAAGTCCTCCAATCACACAAATCAATACAAGTTTGTATCTTTCTTCCGTCTGCTGGGTGACCTTGCAGAAAGTATTCCTCCATTTTGGGGGGAATTGGGATAAGTACAGGTACTTACTGAGCGTACCAGGTGATTGTCCTCGTCCTTGCTGCCAGACGCTCTTTGACAAAATGATGACCGGACAGCCTCGTCCTTGAGTGCGCAGAAAACAAACTGGCGAGACAGGAGCCATCAGATACTGAGCATAACACTAAATTGATCTTGAACCATCTCATTATCTTGTCTCTAGGTGCCCAAACGAGTGGCTTGTTGAGGAGACAAAACCGACACTCTAAGCATCCCGGCCGCCTGTGAACAGAAACAGCCTGTTTGGCCTTTAGCAAGTGCTTTTCTTTTTCTCCGACCGGGCGATGGATGTGGCCCGGTTGACAGGATGCGACAAACTATGTATTTACCGCATCATCCTGCATGGTTTGAGACCCCTGAAGCAGAAGGCTGTCTTAAATTCGCTCAAACAAAAACGCTAAAAAGTGCCGGGAGGGGATTTGTATCTTGTCAAATGAGACGAGCGGACGGCCATTACAGCTTTCTGTGGAGTGGAAGGGATTTTGAGGAGACGGTTGATGGGGAAGGGTGATTGCAGGCTTGTCATCTGCCGGGCCACTTGTTGTGGCCGGCGATGGCAACCCTCGCTGTCCGCTCTGTGCTACAAAAAGTGAGGCACCCCCCCATCTTGCCACCCGCCGACTTTAATAGACCTGGGGCACTCAGAGACAGCTTGTGAGCTTTCCAGTTGAGTTGAATTCTGGGAAGTATAAGAACCGTGACTTTGGGATGTGAAGGACATCGGCGGGAGCAGAGATTGCTAAATTGAGGGTCAGTTCTGAGAGAGAGAGGGTCAGTCGAAAGGGAAACATGTTCAACCAAGCTTGAGGAGAAGAGAACACGGGGACGATGGCACCTCGAAGAAAAATGAATAAAAGGCCAAAAAAGTGTTCGGCCCAAAACTCAATGCGATAACAGTAATTGTGACAACAGGCCAGTGGGCAATAAAAGCGATTCAAACTTCAGAACTTACATTTTAACACATCAGGCTGATTGCAACATGCTTCACTGGAGTTTAAACTTCAGATTGAACCCTTTGAGACCTATTCTTTTTTCAGTATTCTCTGTCTTTTACAGATTAAACAGGTTTATCGAATAGACAACCCATCATTTTCATCACAATACCTATCCCTATCAGAAAATATTACATGAAACAGTTACCATGTGTATTGACAGATCTAACCAAAACCATTCAGTAAAATTTATAAAAATATATATTTGTGAAGGAGTTGTGCAGTGCACACCAAAGTCCTTAATTTGTATTCAGAGTGGAACAGCATGCAAGATCTGAGCTGTGATCTGCTGGAAGTGGAACTAACAGTTGTCTGAGCTGTTTCCCCACATACTCACATAATCCTGTTTTACCCTGAGATTTAACAGTTAAGCAACTGAACAACAGAAACAAATGTCACCACTATTAATCAGGCAGCCTCCAATATCGCTCAACAGCCCCATAATGCAACAGTCCACCCTCTTGTATGGGAGGGGAAAAGGGCCAAACAAGGTGTTTATTCCTGCCTCATCAGATAGGAGGGCATGTTAGGCACAATAAGGCTAGGCTCTTTACAATACAGAAAACACCATAATAGAATTCCTTGTAAACATCACTGGGCCTTCTCCATTGGTTTCGGCATTGTGATAATTATGATGCGTATCTTCAAGTATGGCACACCAGTGAGGATGTTGTATGTTATTGTTGGGGGATGGAGCCACAGTTCTGTCACAGTTGCCCTTGGCACCCCTAGGGGAACAGACTTCACTCTGAGAGGTACCCGTAGGAGCTGCTTTTGGGATACTGCTCCGGCGATATGCAGGAGAGCAAAGTCCACCTCTAGTTTTCAGAGGTCTGACACAAACGGTTCAGCAGCTGGGTTATTGATCCTTCCTGTACATATGAACAGCTTTGTACAATTGAGGTAATGTATTTGGAGCTATACTGAGATGTTAAGCCCATATTTCCATTGCCGTCAACCTGCTCAACTACGTCTGCATTGAGAGGAAAAAGTCTGCATTTCAAACGCAGGTTGAGGCATAATCAATGGGCCGTAAAGTTTGAACCCCCGGAAAATTCCCATGCACTGCCCCGTCTGTGTCCTGCTCACGTCAGTCCCCTCCACATGCGTGTAATACCCGTGCCATTGGGCCCTCACATGGCCTACTGCTCCAGACATATCCACAGCAAGCATCAACATCCACCGCCTGAATGACCTACAGTCTCACAATGAGCTCGTGTGGGACTACTCTGCTTTCCTTTACACAAAAAGAAAACAAAATATAAATATATAAAAACATATTTCAGTGCAAATGAATACAGACAGATTTGACCAGTCAAATAATATGTAATGCTTTAACAATAAGTATAAGCACTTTTACAAACCCAATGTACAGTAATAAGCACATTGTTTCACAGGAGAAGAAGTAGTTATTTTAAAACGTGCAGAAATGAAGCTCTGTGGATGTTTGTGAGTAACCATGGCATTATATTTGCTGGACATACTGCTGCTGTTGAGTTTCTCGAATGTAAATTTTCATTTCATTGAGCACATAGCACCACAGAAATACGGGTCCCTTGAGGTCCATTGTATCAGGGTGAGCTACAGCACGTATCTATGAAACGTGTCACATCTCTGCGAAACTGCATGTGCATGATAGATAGTACTCTGGGTAAGCTGAAACATAGCTCAATTTCATTTTTCAGTGCACTACCCCTTTGATATTTACACAAACAAACTGCACTACCTTGATTAAAATGTGATCTAAGAAAAATAAGTGGTAGATGGCATTTATGCGCCCATTGTTTTAACTATCATCAAATTTGTCATTGTTATAGAACTTGAATTAATTTACTAGTTTCTATTTAAACATACAGTATCATTCAGTCATATGGCAATGGAATCTTCCTTCTGTCATTTGCATGTTCATATATAACAAAACCAAAGAAGGATTTGTTTTGCTAACAAGCTCGCAGGTGCACTGACGTAGTTTCTGTCTGACTATTGAGCAATTGCTTTGTTTTTATTGACGCTTAAATGCAGTAGTCGCTGAAATTAATGCAAACCATTCAACAAGGATCCATAAAATGCATTGCATTCTAAAAGAGTAATGTGCTTTTAAGGTTGCATTTGTATTATTTTTCTTGCTACCAGGTGATGGATCTGATGCTGATGGAATGCCAGAGACAGAGAAGACCACGAGAGTCTATCTACCTGTTCCCCAGAAACGCTGAAGGTGTGTTCACGGAGCTCAGACGATCACTAAAGGTGCATCTCCCTGTTCCCTGATGCATATGCTTATTACCCAAACCAGTTCAGAGGGAATGACTTTGATTGTTGATAACGTCACCAAACAAAACAGTAACGATATAAAGTAATCCCAAAGGAAATGTACAGAATGTCATATTGTATTTCAGATTATTTCCAGCAAAGAAACAAATATGCCAAACAACTTTCTGACGACTTAAAAGTCTCACAGTTCCCGTATCAAACTTTCCCTGAGCAGTTACAACAAGAACCTCGACCTCATCCGGCAGTAGCGGAATAAAGCGACGGTTAGCGCCTATAGCACAGCTCATCCAAACACAAGCACATTCTCCATTCTCCATTAAGGCGCTCAATCAGCCGGTCAGATCAAGCGCTAAAGCGGACACTAAAGAAGCTTCCGGAAGCTGTGAGGACTCACCGCGGGGCTCGGCGGGGTGGTCGCAGTCCTCCCCGTCGCCGGCCTCGAGCGGCGGGGCCGGGGGATCGCCCGTCTCGCTCCGCTCGCTGTCCGGAGTGTCCGGAGTGTCCGGCCGGTCGCCCTCCCGCTGGTCCGCCCCGCTCATCTCCGGCAGACGGAGCGCCGGTTTTCCCAGCTGCCCGGTAATCATCTGATCCTGATCGGACGGACGGAAAACCTGGTGGTCTTTGGTGCGCGCTTTACCTCGTACCTCTCTCGCTCTCCCTTTCTCCCTCTCTCCCTCTCTCTCCCCCCTACTGTGTCCCTCTCACACTCCCCCTCTCTCCCTCACCTACTCCCCTCCTCCTCCTCCTCCCCCCCCCCCATACCCACCTCCCTCTCCGTGACTGTCTCTCTTATCGGAGCTCGATGCTTCCCTGTTATTCCCGGCTGCGGAGAAATGAAGAGGCGCTACGGATGGCTAAGGTTTTCCTTTCTTCTGCCACGCTTTTACTGGTGCTACAGCACCGGGCTTTCCCACTGCATGACTGTTCACTCACTTCTCTTACACATGTGCATGTGCATGCGTATACACACTTTACTGAAGAATATACCTGTCATACCAAAGGAAACACCTCACTGATGGCAGCAGCAGGCTTAAGTTCTAGCCAGTAACCAACGCGGATATTATAACCAGTTCAAATATCATAACTAGCGAGGTTATTCATCGTGACAGCAGACAGGGATTATTTCTTGAGCGGGAGGGATGCACGGATGCCAGGTGTCAGAGGTGACTCTGCTGATATGAATTGGATTGACCCTCTCTTTTCATACACGGGGGAAGCGATGCCATCAGCCTGAAAAGCCTGTTTGTTCGATCTGTTGTGCTCACACTGTCACTAACTAAACTGTCTCTGAAACGCAGGGAGGATAAAAAAAGATTGGTGGCTATTTTCCCTCTTGCTTTTTGTTGCCCTCGTTTCTGTTGGCGGTGATGCCGTACACGTCCAAATTTCTACTGGACCAGCAGCTATACTAGATGTCTAAAACCTCAGAGTTTTTACCAAAAAATGGGATTCAGAAATCCGAATTCTGAAATCACACACTACTGAGACAAACTCAAGGTGATGGTTTTGATTCAATCAACCATAGGTCTTACCATTGACTCTATTTCAGCAAAAGATTTGCATGGTTTGCTAAGATCTATTATCACCAAAATGAAGTCAAAAAAGTACATCGAAATGTAACATTCATCAAATATAGTTTTTATTTGTGCGCTAAAGTTAAACATACATATACAAACTTAGGTCTCAAACGCCACACTCCAAGGTCAACCAGAAACTGAAGACATACTTCATGTCACCTCTCTGCTCGTTCTTTCCCTCGATTACGATATTTATCTGCGCAGGAAAGAACACTTTAGGGGAAGCTCCAGGCTCCATCCATCATTTATGGTGGTTCCTTCCTAAATGGGTCAGGGTGGGCGACCAGGGGCCAGAGCACGTGAACGGAGCGGGGGGGGGCGGCCTATGCCGGCCCCTCCACCGCCCCCCTCGTCTCCACGGTGATGGATGACCGCGAGGGGGCTGTTTAAGGTATTCGTCTGCGGATCAAGCCTTTGATGTGACACGCGATAATCTAGGAAAATGCTAATCGATGCGAGCGTCTTTGAGTCGCTGTGGAAAGGCGCTGCGGACAGTCGATAGTCCTACCGCTGCGGACAAAGCCGATTGATGCAGGGGTCGCATTTGCGCAATCATTGAATATTGGAGTGGGGTTGTGGTGCGCTCCTCCTCGCGGATAGATGAATGCATTTTCCCTGCGTACAGGCCCCGGATTAATCTGTGGGCTGTGGATTGGGGAGGGGGAGGGGGGGTGTTTATTCCCGCCCCCCCACCCCCCCACCCTCTCTTACACATGGTGATCGCCCGATTGGTCTACTGGAGGGCGAAATGAATAGTTGATTGAATCCCAGAGGCGTCAAAATAATCAATACTTTCATATTGCATATTCTTTACAGTCGGTTGGTTTGACAGAAAGCTGAGAGGGATGGTCATATTCATGGCTTTGAAATGCTGTGCTTTAACAATGTAATTTTCACCAGGGCAGTGAGGCTCAGGAGACACACATTACAAAAAAAGGGGTGGGGGGGGGGGGGAGGGGGGTGATAAGGAAAAGGACGGGGAGGAGGAAGGAAGACAAAAAAAAATGGAGTCATTCTTCTTTCCTTCCATCACGGCAGAAGAAAGCGTTCGCTGTGAAAGCCGAGGCTTTTCCACCCCGTCTCTCCCTCCCGTTCTGAAGGTTTTATCATATCGGCGGTGGAGGGGTGCAGTTTTTAATGCTGACATTTCTCTTCATGACAAGCCCTAAACAAGGAGAAGGGATGAGATCCCCGCTCTCGTTTTTCACCCGTCTCCCCGTCCGCCGCCGCGGTGATGGGCCTCTCCCACCGCTGCTCAGCCCCGCGTTCCTCTGCTTAATTATCCTGATAAAAAACACCCCGTGCGCATCCCTGCCGGTGCGAAGAAGGGGTTCCCCTGCTCCCCGCCCCCTCCCGCTGCACGCCCCCCGCCCCTCCCCCCTCCGTTCTGGGCCTACGGCCTGACCCGGTGAGGGGTGATATCTGTTGGATATCGCTAATTGCTAAGCGCTAATTGCTAATGGCCCAGGCGGTGCTCTCCCCCAGACCCGGGCCTTCACTCCCAGGCCAGTGACAGCAGGGCAGGGGCCGCTGTGCCTCTCCCTCCTTACGGACAGCTCTGTTGTTGTTATCGGGCAGTTTAACTCATGACTGTTTGTAGTTGAAAGAATTGTATTGTTACACTTGCATAAATTTGTCGCTTCCTACTGAGTTATATTATACTACCTCATCTTTAACAATGAGTTATGCGTATGGATTGTGCGTGCTAATGTGCTTTCGGGAAACATTTTACGATAGCCGTACAAATGTGAAGATATCTATTGTATTACTGCCATGACAAAAATAGTAATACATATATCAGTGTAGTATAATGCAGTATTATAATACTTCTATAAAAATGTCAATCAATATGATAATAAAATAACTGCATGCAAGTGATAATATTGATTATGACTCCTCATAATGTATAGGCTTATTACTGCAAATGAAGACTATTTGGTCTTCTCCTTGAACACATCTAAATTAGAATGCATACAGTACATGTATGATTTGTATGTTTAATACGTCAGTTTTCATGCAGGGAAGTTAGGCAGAGCTGTGAACAACTTCCACAGTTAAAATTGCCTGCACCATCATCAGAGTTGGGTTAACGTGAATAGAGGAGATAATGACTGATAATGGTAATTCTCAACTTTCTTACAGTATTTATACAAATACTGGACTGACTGCATTTACGGCTCCTTTTGATCTGTGCCCATATCACTTAAGGCGCACATACCAGAATCCGTGAGATTTTAGAGCCATTTCTGTTCTGAGTCCTTCAGACACCGTCACTATCTTATCTCTAAAAAATAAATAGTTGGTGTCTCGGTGGCGCAGCCTGTAGAGCACTGACCGCGTGCTCATTGTGAGCCGCAAAGTCGGCGGTTCGAATCCGACCGTCTGACGTTTGTCGCATGTCTTCCCCTCTCTCTCTTGCTCCCATTCTTCCTGTCTCTCTATATACTGTCCAATAAAGCTGAAAAAGGCCTAAAAAAAAATTAATAAACTGTTGTTTTCGCACATGAAGGTCTGCTCTTGCTGCGGCTGGCCGGGTCCCCAGAAGGCCGTGCTGATTGGCGGCGGTGCTGTGAGTGGCAGCGTCGCGTCCCCGGCTCTAACGAGGACTTCAGTCCCCGGCGGCTCTGAGCCCGGCTTTAGGAGGACGCGGGGGGAGGCGTCTCTCACCCCGCCGGGCGCACCGGCTGACCGGGGGAGTGAGCACTGCCGCGGCCCTCGTTATCTGGGAGTGCAAGCGAAATCGATCGGGGCCCAATCATGAGACACCTCACCGGGGGGTGGGGGGTGCAACGACGGACCTGCAATGATAATACGAAACCGGCCAAAGGCCATCTTCTATTTATTATTTTTAATACCGGTAAGAGCAGCAGAATTAGGATTTAAAGTGTGACAGGATTGTTTTGTTTTGCTAATCTGAAACATACTCAAGAGAATAAGAAGACTAAATGAAAGACTAAATGATAAATCCATCCATCCATCCATTATCTGAACCCGCTTATCCTGATCAGGGTCGCAGGGGGGCTGGAGCCTATCCCAGCATACATTGGGCGAAAGTAAATGATAAATGTTGCATTTATTATTTATTTATTATTAAATATACAAAGACTTTCTATAAGTTGTATACTTGTTCACTATTAAATGTGTCAATTCAGTAGTCAGTATAAATGTAATAATTATTATATCTAGTCCTAGATTAAATTCTATTTTGAATGGAGATACAACTAAGTTTCTGTTCCCATGAAACCAGCCCTTTAACCCTGTGTTAATTCAAACTGTGAAAAATATGTTACCAAAGGTTATTTCTATGTAAACATAATGGAGTTTTCTTTTCACTCAGCATCGTGCGCAAGGCCTTCAATCACCACTATTTACGTAAGGCAATTCAATTCTTCCGGGACATTCCAGACTGACAATGACTCTGTCAAAGAGGGCCACAGAAGCAAAGATCTTTGTAAACAGATTGCACAAATTGTCACAAATATCTCCATAAGAGGAAACAAGTAAGGATAAGGTATTATAATGGATAGAGGACAATGTTTCAGTCTTTCATTTCCTCCATGGCCTGTGAACAATAAAATCATGGATATAATGGTATTCCTTAGCTGACTAAGAGCATGGCAATAATCGCATGCTTATTATGCTGTTCTGCACAGTGGCTGCCTAGCACATTCAAACGGAAAGCCATTAAAAGGACTTTATGAATACAAACGTTGATTCTTGTCAGAATAACACACCTTAATAATGCAACAGTGCATTTCTAGCATTATGCTTCATTGCGAATTGTCATCTGCGGTTGGGTCTATAATATTTGGCCTTGGGTTGTAGTAAGCAATTACACAAACGCAGAAACTGCAATCAATCTTGATATCTACGTGAAAAACATTGTGTACACACAAATACACCCACATTTGTCCAGCTACAGGTATTATATGACACCTACGTATATTATGTACAAAAGGGTCAATGAGGTAACATGTACTTTACAGTCAGAATACTAAATCTTCCAAACATAATTATAATTACGGGGTGACATGGCTCAGGCAGTAAGAGCAGTTGCCTGGCAGTCGGAGGGTTGCCGGTTCGATCCCCCGCCCGGGCTGTGTCGAGGTGTCCCTGAGCAAGACACCTAACCCCTAAATGCTCCTGATGAGCTGGTTGGTGCCTTGCATGGCAGCCAATCGCCGTTGGTGTGTGAGTGTGTGTATGAATGGGTGAATGTGAAGCATCAATTGTTCAGTGCTTTGGGTAAAGGCGCTATATAAATGCCAAACATTTATAATTACTATAATATTATATACGTATGTGATATTTATCATGTTACGCTGTATTGATATACTATATATTGCGTATTATATTCAATATACAATATAATATTACACAAGGGTTCCATGAGAGCACTGGGCTTTCCGTATGTCTGCTGAATAGAAAATGTAATCATTGCTGCTAACCTCTGCTTGTGTCACCAAGTACCACCATGGAGAGATGTCTCCTTCTGTCTCTCGAAGCTCAACATTCAAAATCTCTCTGAAGCAGCAAAACCTGGAAAGCCAGCAGGTCCAACTTAGAGATAAATATGAAAATGTTTTGATTGGTGGTCAAAGTGAGCACTAATTTCTCTGTACCCGTTACCCATAATAAGAGAACATACATCATATGTATAGTACTGTTTATAGTGTATATGTATAGTACATACAGTAGTGCAGGGCTGCCCAACCCTGTTCCTGGAGATCTACTGCCCTGTAGGTTTTCACTCCAACCCTAACAAAGCCACACCTCATTCAACAGCTTCAGATCTCATTGAGCTACTTAGTAGGCATTAATAGAATCAGGTGTGCCAAATTAGGGTTGAAGTGAAAACCTACAGGACGGTAGGTCTCCAGGAACAGGTTCGGGCAGCCCTGCAGTAGTGGGTACGTCCTTTTGTTTTTCAGATGAAAGCCCTCGATAACCTTTCAGAAAGCGGTAACTGCACTCGTAAGCCCTCAGCCCCTGAAACACCCCACGGTGCGGGCGCACATTTCCTAATACAGCCCTGTTCTTCAGCCTCCCCGTCCCTTCTGACGTTCCCCAGTCGGAATGAGGACCGCAGATTAAACCAAATCAATACCGCAATCCAGAAAATAGCCCCTGACAGCAGGTAAGAAACCCATGACTGCACTCTCAAAATAATGTCTTTTCAAAGGGCTGGCTCTCCGAGCGGCACAGAGCGTGGCGTGACTCGTATAAGCCCCCCCTCCTCCCCGCTAGCCTAGCGCCTGAGAGGCTGCGTAGAGAGGGCTATGCTGCCGAGGGACTCAAAGACAACTACCTCGTAAATGGCCTTTTCCGTGTACATTAGCGTGAAGTGCGCGAAGAGCCGACACCCAGGCACAATGCTTGTGCTTGTACGTATGATCCGGGGAAACAGATTTCGAGAAACATAACCAGTATGTGGACTCGAAAGGACACTGCCCTCCAAAAGTGTATAAACAGTACAGGCAGAGAATTCTGAGAGAGAGAAAAGATCATTCAAGAACCCCGCTCTTCGAAGGGTTAAAGAAGAAAACTGAGGTAGGCTGGGTGTCTTTCACAATTACAGAACTTTTTCAAAACCCTTCTCTGTCAGAACACAATTCTGTTTCTTTTTTTCTGTTCAATACCTGTATGTCAGAATGATTTGTAAAGGCAAAGGAGAAACACTAGCAGAGGAAAAAGGAGACAGTTGATTTCAAGGACTATAAAGCTGATACTGGTCTTAAAAGAACACAGCAAGGCGAAGGATTTTATCGTTGCCATTGCGGTGGCTGTAATGTGCCGTTCGTTATTGACCGCGCGGCCCTACCTGTTGCTGACCCGATGGTTAACGGGAGGATGAATGCTTGGGGGCTTGGGCATGAGGCAGCTTGTTCTAGACACTTCTGCCAGCTTGTGAAAATAATGTGGTTGAACAGGTGTGGCCCTTGGCCCTCAAGCTAGCGACACCCTTTCAGGACCTGACGATGAGAATAACACCTCACACACGATGGCTGTTATTGGGCGAGTGGGGGCCTGGGGGTGAGGGAGGTGGTACAGTAACAATCTCTCATCTGCTACATGATTACATGATTTGCACTGCAATAAACTCAAAATATTGATATTTTTAAAGATATATGTGATATATGTGAAGTAATCAATTATTGTAATAGAGAAAATAAAACGAGGTGGGTGATTTAAAAAAGTTTAGCATTTTGATTAGGCACTGGAATTGACATTTGTACAATTTAGTTCAGCATTCAACCGTGTTGTTTACAGAGCAGATTATGATTACGTCATGTAATGAGGTTGTGTTAACATTTCAGCAAGCGTCATTTCTTCCGATGCACCCAAGCAGCATGAATGAGCTAAGTGCACATAGTGAATCCATCCAAGAACGAAAGGGGGGGGGGGGGGGGGGGTAACTGGGGCATGCTGGAAAATGCAAAAGCTATAATGCTACGATATTAAGAGTCTTTAGACTTACCAGGAATATTAATAATTGAATAATTGCCCGGAGGCATATTCATGAGAGCCATTGCGTCTCGTACCATTTTGAAAATTAGAGTGGCTCTCATCAATGTGCAAGGACAGAGGGAATGTCACAGTGCACCTCAGGGCTGATCAACTATTTATACACTAATTTATAAATTACAAGTATAAATTATGAATACCGCCATCTAGCCAGGAAGTTCAAATAGAAAAGTATTACACAATTGTTACATTTCCATACTGGAAAACCAACAGGATCAGTGTCATTGTCTCTGCAGCCAGATATCTGAGAGATGTTCCTCTTAATCAAATGTTTTTTAGTTTTTCTTGAAGACGAATCTACATTTGAAAGTAAATGCTCAGCAATGTCTTTAGCTGAATGTACCACAAAAGCAGAATGGCAGTGATCCGCATTGGTTCATTTCAAAATACTTGGTATGTCCAAAAGATCCCTTTTTTCAACCATCCACCTCCAAGTTTGAGAGTTTTAGCAGCCAATGTATACAGTTGTATATATTCTTCTCCACATTGGATCTTATATATTTTGTGGTTTTTCAGTGGGGCGGAAATTTCAATCTTCCATTGTTTCCTGCTTCCTGTGCGAGAGGGCCTGCCCTGTCGACACGTGTCCCTGTCAAAGAATGATGCAATTTGTATCGACAGCTTGCCTTAGACAGCTCCTCAATGCTTCCTTTTTGGCAGCCGCTGTCTCCCATCAAAACATGCCCTGCTTGAGTAAATCTCATTGAGAGCTCTGCCCATGCTCCTGACAAGCGATGGTAGAGAAACCCTCCCCAGTCACGATTGCATCACTGCAGTGCATGTTCGCAAAAAGCCATGGTTACGCATCTTCGCTGAAGAATCTGAGTGACCCCACTGGTATAGTGGACTGCCGTCTGACTGCGCTCTGCACAGACGAAGACTATTTAAAAAATACACCTCGCTCTATCGAAATAAATATACCATATGGATTTAACTTTTAAATGTTCTGTCCGAAAGCGAACATCTCGCCCGGGGCTATTGCAAGTCCAAGGACACACTGTACTGTATGTAAACCGGCTCATTATTCCTTTAAAGGATATCCTGCATTGTTGTCAGCTACGATTGTCATTAATGTACAACAACACATCGTTAGAGCTCAGGATGATTGAACATCCCTTCCATGCCATCTCCCTTCTTCTCACCTAAAGAGTCGTCGGAAGCGATGCTGTCGACCTGGCTGGCTGCTGCATGCTGTTGGTGACACTTAATCAGTTTCAATGGTACACTTTGACATCGGGGAGGCTAATTTGGACATGATTGTCACCGTGGGTCCTTCCCAGCAGGCTTTGCAATGTGCCCACAGAATTATTAGAGCGTGGCATGACTTCTCATTCTGACCCACTAGTCTTTTTTTCCCCCCTGTTGTGTCAGCGTGTCTCCACTGTCCTTCATATCTCCTTTGAGATGATGTCGGTCCCACCAGACCTCTCTACGTGACCAGTCTTTCCCCTGGAAGGGTGTTTTCTGAAAATCTATTGGTACGTAACTTGTAATTACCACGTAATGTGTATGTATTACTGAAAATGTATTTTCATTTCCTGAACTGAGAAATAAGATTTTCATACATTTTCCTTTGTTAAGGAACACCAAAATGAACGTATATTGATGGTACAATGCTGTTGTATCTGGATACTAATAAGTTAAAATTAATTGTGTATTTCTGACTAAGGGTACAATTGTATGTACCCATAGGGTACTACCCCAGTGACAATTATTTGTACCTTTTTTCTGAGAGTGTTGGGAAAAACGACGGCTGCCATGATATTGATGACAATCAGGCAGAGGAGTAATCTGTGAATCTGTACTCCTCAGTACTCATTCATGCTAAACATGCTGTCTGTTCATTATCCTGTCTACTTAATTTGAGTAATCAGCAAATCCATATCAATAATCATTCATGTCAAATATGCCGTCCATCTTCATCATTTCTGTTTTGTTTCAGTGAGCAGTGAATCAATATCAACCAAAATCAGGCTCCTTTTTGAAGCTCCTTTCCTGGTCATGCTGAGAACACTGAGAGACGGTGTTCACTCGAGTCTCTGCGGCTGGCTCTAGTATAGGACATTCAGACCCGTTTTCAATGTGAAGTCAATGGTACAATTTCTGTCAAAAAACAAAGTCAAGTAAATTATCCCACAAGAAAATATACTTGCAATCTGTATTTTTCTTCATGCCTCCTCATGTGGCAATTTTCTTTCAGTTATGGTGTTATTCGGATAATACAGCAATACTTTGTGGTTCATTTGAGTAATCACTGAATCAATATCAGTACTCTTTCATATCATACACACTGCCCATCCGTTATCCTGTCTACTTCATTTGAGTAATCACTGAATCAATATCAGTACTCATTCACATCATACACACTGCCCATCCGTTATCCTGTCTACTTCATTTGAGTAATCACTGAATCAATATCAGTACTCATTCACATCATACACACTGCCCATCCGTTATCCTGTCTACTTCATTTGAGTAATCAATGAATCAATATCAGTACTCATTCACATCATACACACTGCCCATCCGTTATCCTGTCTACTTCATTTGAGTAATCACTGAATCAATATCAGTACTCATTCACATCATACACACTGCCCATCCGTTATCCTGTCTACTTCATTTGACTGCTGAGTGATGTCACAGATAGTAATGTGAGTATGGATTCATATGGTGAATATGGTGAACCTCTTTTCAATCTCTCTCTCCTGTGTGTCGGCATCCTCATCCGTACACATCCCACACCGCTCTGGAATGTCCATCCACAGTGCCAGAGGCTCACACCAGCGTCTCCTGAAACAACAGCCTGCACTGTGCACTACAGGGGAGGTAACTGACAGCTGGTAACCTGGATGTCATGCGTACTTGTCCAGCAGAATTAAGCCCACACAACTGGATCCCCTCCCTGTACATAGAGGTCTAATGGTAGACCAGGGCCTGCCTTGTGGTGTTTGTTAAAAAAAGGCCTCAGCTTGCCCTCAGAGGAAAGGTTTTATTGAGATTTTCGGGAGCCCGTTTCTGCATTTTGAGAATTGTCCTTTTCAAAAACATATGGAAAGTTCAACTTTATTGAACTTTCATCACTAATTATTTCAGCAGGGAGATGCAGTATATGGCATAATCGGACTCAGGAACTAGCCAATGGGAAATTGGGGGTTGACAAACAGTAGCAGGAACTATGTATCTGAAATGAATGATGTATACAGATGTAGTTTTAAGGAGGTATACAGTAAAATGAATGGCAACCAAGATGACAACGCAATAGGTAGAGAGATTTCTCAGAAAAAAAGTAAATGGATCACTGTAAAACAATGATCTGAAGCATGCCCTAAAATCAATCAAAACATGTTTCCCCCCACATACACCCCTCAAAGCCTACCTAAAATGCTCACCAAACTCATAGAACACTTTTTGAAGAAATCTCAGAAGTTTTTATTTAGTTTTATCCTATTAGTTTTTATAAGAGAGTGTTAATGTACTGAAAACAAGATGTCAAGAAATAGCATTCTTTTTAACAAAGCATTCAATTAAAATGAAGAAAAAAATTACTTGTGTTGTTTATTTTATACAACTCATTACTGGTATTATCTTGTTTATTATTATTATTATTATTTTTAGGGACACTAATAGGTTTGGAGGCCACTGTATATGGTGATTCAGCTGCAAAAGATGTCCAGTGTTGACCTGAATGGCATTGGCAGAACATCCTTGATTTTTTAAAACCTTTCTTCAAATTAATGCAGTGTAGAATCATTATATAGAAGAAAAACTGATTATTACCAGTGATTCCAAACAGAGTTAGCCAAATTTTTATCGTTCATATAAAAATTTGACTGCAACTGCAGAAATGTACGTAATGTCCACTGTTGTCATAGAAACGAGGCTGTCATCTATACTCAATCTAACGATGGTTGAATTTTCACAGCATTATTAAAGTTTAAGCAAGATATTGATTTTGTCTGTTCTTCTGTGGGATTACTCTGGGCAATTCCGTGTGGACATGACAACTGTTCCTGATATTGTCATGCCTTCAGTAAAGTCAAATTGGCGACACTAAATTGGGTAAAACTGTAGATTTCTTCAGTTTACGAAAAAGGCTAACTTCAGACGACAAGTGCTGCTGGGAGCTATTCTGTGCGAGTCGTCAGACTCCATACCTTTGAATCCCATATGTTGCGCCCGGTGATTTATTTTTGGCATATCGTATGTTACGGACCGTGTTTAAGTCGTATTGTAAAAAAATCGCGGTCGGGTTTTTATAATTCTAAACGTCAGAGGTAAAGGAAAGGAGCATCGCCCATCCATCCTCTTCCGCAGCAGCAACAGAAAGGGCTGATTTTTCAGCAAAACAGCCCTCTCCCCTGGGCTCTAATTAGAACTGTTAGGAAGTGTGAAATGGCAGTTCACCTCACATCAGCAGACACACCAAATACCGACGGGGGAGGAAAATCTGGCTTTTTGGACTTCAGGGATACAGAAGGATTCTAAAAGACTTTTTTTTATATTTGTAATGGCTTTGTAGACCATGAAAAATGTCCAAGTATGAGAAATGTTGTTTCTGTAAGACACGGGAAGGGGGGGGATTCAGTGGGTAGATGGGGGATGGGAGGTCGCTTTTGCTTTTGTTATGGTCGTGTAGCTCTTGCTGCTTCATATAGTATTACATCCGCTTTAATTGGAGCGTTGCACAGAAAGCCCACCATTTTGTATCCAATAGTTCAGTAAAATGAAATGCCTCACACGATGGAATGATGACCCAGTATTTTCACTCGGGAAGAAGTAAGTAAATGGCATATGCTGATAAAAGGAAATGTACAGTACTGCGAGAGTGGAGTCAAAGCTCCCTGTCAACACCGTGAGCCATTTATATCTGTGGGGATAAGTGGGCGGGAAGGAGTCTCAGGTCAGGTTTGTGAGGCTGTAGGAGGAACTCTGTGGCACTGAAAGTGCTGACACTGAACCTCGAGGGTAGACCGTGTGCATATGGAGGCAAGATTTTAATCCTTCACGGGGTGCTGTACAGTGTGTGTGGAGTGACCCAGGCACTGCATAATGACATGTTCGTGTGGCCGGAATACCGTCGAGATGATTGTCCGCCGAGTCGTCAGAGTGAACGGTCATGTAACGACTCCTTCGTACCGAACACTATAGCGTAATACCGACGGGAGTTCCTGCGGCATTTCTTGCCGTGTTTGAGGTGATTTAAGAGCGGAATAACAAGGCTTATAACCACAAGCTCTGCATGCACAAGCACGGCTCTGTTCATCACTCACGCTCTGACTACGTCGGTTAAGAGTGAGTTACGGCTCAATACAGAGAGAGGCAGGTGATATATCCTACGTGGTAAAGCTATGTAAAATACAGTATGCAGGCTACTATAATCCAATAGGCCTCTGTTCATTGTGTGCCTTGTGTATGCCATAGATTATAATAGCGCTAATATATAGTTATTGTTGTTGTACTCTGGGTATTCAAGCTGCCAACTGTGTCATGCTAGTTGGTAAGTTGATGTATTCTTCAAGGGTTCAAATTGTATCCATGCGGTCACACTAGTACTGTCCTCTAGGGTCCTCATCGCACTTGTCCCTGTGTTCGATTAGCACTTCATTGTATGTCGCTCTGGATAAGAGCGTCTGCTAAATGCCTGGTAACGTAAATGTAATGTAATCATTATACGCTTCAACCCCAGTAAGGTCTCAGTCTGTCTGGAACCCGGCTGCAGAATGAAATGTGAACACGTGACATCACATCCCTCTCTCGCTTCTGACGCAGGTGAAAAATCTGGGATGGAATGAGACCCACGGCAGGGAATTTACACTTTGTGTCGAAAAGTAAGAACGCGACACACACAGCAACAACGGGGCTTCGTCCTGATTGTATGACAGCGAAGGTGCCACTGTCGCGTGGGCTGTGTCACACAAACACCACAAACGCACAGTTCTGACACGACTGAAATGAAAAGCCGGCATGTCCTCCTTCTAATCCCTCTCACCTCCGTCTCTTGCTCAGGGTCGTTATCCACGGTGCTTTTTTTATTTTCTCTAAAGTTCAAGCCTGGTGTTTTTCACGCGTGGCGTTTCTCCCAGGGTCCGTCTGCTGCGGATGGCTAATCGCCATGGCACCGATGCAGTCATGCTGTCTCGCTCAGAGGAATAGTCATTCCTCCTTATGGCTCCTCACCTGATGTTTTATTAACCACTATTGATTTTTCACCCCAGGGATTTTACTTTTTCCCCCTTTCTCTGCTTATTGCTGAAGAAAGAGGGGATGGGGGGGGGGGGGGTGAGAGAGACTCCGTTTGTGTGTGTGTGTGTGTGTGTGTGTGTGTGCAAAATAAATAAAGGTAAGCTCAACATAAATGCAAAGATTAGAATGCATTCATCCCCTTCAAAATAAATAGGCTAATTAATACTGTTAATACTCTGCCGATTGAAGTGATAATGATGCTACCAAGCAAAATCTGGACAGCTAGCTCGCCAACAGTTTGATACACCAATACACCAATACACCAATATCCAGCCAGGTGTTGCAGCAGTTTTCCTCACAAAGCCCAACCACTGTCCAACCTCAGCAGAGACATGTGTCTGTTTTTATGCTTGCAACGTTTGATTGACAAGCTGATTTCAAGTTGTCAATCAAAAATCTGCTTGTCGACCAGAAGTGTTGCTGTAATGTTTTGTATTTAATACTGGCACTAAACGGGAGTACATTCATATCCATCTGTTTGGCACTCGCATCATTACGAATCCGCACAGGTTTTTCAATATCTGGATATTCAATGTGCCTTCTAAACACTTTATTAGGCATATTTAATGTTGCATGGTCATTATTATTATTATTATTATTATTATTATTATTATTATTATTATGATTATGATTATGATTATGATTATGATTATTATGATTATGATTATGATTATGATTATGATTATGATTATGATTATTATTATGATTATGATTATGATTATTATTATTATTATTATTATTATTATTATTATTATTATTATTATTACAAGTGGATGTCCAGGTGTTCAGAGGCTCAGTTGGTGGGTTGGCAGAAGTTTCAAGCCAGAGGGGGTTTTTGCCAAAAGTATTGAGATCAGAGCCAGTATTTATGAGAAACACACTATCCATGGACACGCACCACTGGTGTGCGATGGGGAAGATTGATGGCTTCCACGGTGTCCGTCGAGGAGAAGCACCCTGGGGCCAGGCCGGGGAGTGGGGGGGGAGGCAGCGTTTATGACAAATGAGATCAGCTCTGGGGCATTTCCCATGGTTCTGAAAGATTAGCAATTCGATTTTAATGGGACCTCTTGTAGCTCGTGGAATACAGCTGCATAAATAACTGATCTGAACGCTAACACTTTGACCGTTTTCCCAGGCAGGCTGCAAATGAGGAAGTGTAACAGGCTAAGCGTTAAGTCATAAACGGAGTCCTCCAGTGAACAGAGTACGCATTACATTTATTTGGGTTCAGTAAAGGAAAAAAATAATCATATTGCAGCTTTTCATTAATAAATTGTCTGCCCAACACTCCCCCAGAACAGGAGCCCAATGGAGCAAGCATCAGTTCTCAACCCCTTAGCGCCCCCTGTGGTCTGACCAGAGTGCCTTCTGAACATTGTGAAACCTTGTCATAATCAAAACAATGAAACTACCCTCTTTATCTGTGTCCCACACTGGCTAATCATACTGTTGTACACTGTAGTCTGCATATCTTTAGTCAGTGCTATCAGACTGGCTGTGCTAAGCAGCCCCTAAGTCCCACTGAGGGAATTACCTTCTAGAAAAAATATATATCTGTCAGAACAAAATGTAGTCATAGAAAGGATAGAGTGATCACTGAACATAAAGTAAATCAGCATTAAAATTATTTTAAAAATTAGTTTTTTAAGTTCAATGATGGTCTATATCTGAACTGTGACCAACCATTGTACAATTTATTAAGTGCTTACATTTGACAAGTTTTACTTGAATTGTTTGAAGTGATGATACAAGCTAGAAGTACCGTTAAATTAATTCAGCAGAAATAGTTCAGCTGGAGCATCATGCATCGCTGTGCCTGCCACAACATGGCAGAAGAGGCAACCCACACCATGGTTGTCAGCATGGTTGCTCTGTCAGCCGTCTTGTTGCCAGGTTGACCATCTCCAGACCCTCTTAACATCAGCTGGACCAGCTTCAAATCAGGCTGGAACCAGGCAGGAATTTCCACCAGTGAGGATCAAGCTGCTAAGACCATGGACTTATGTCTAAACCGTTTCTATCTGCTGCATTACTACTAAACCAGATCAAAACAAGTCTGTTTGTCAAAGTGGATAGATGACCACCCACATTTATCAGCACCCCCAAATTGGTGACAGGTGTTAGTTTGACAATCAGCAACTAATGAGATGATGCAGCATTCACAACGTATGGTGCTACTTGTGAACCCAATGCTGAAACTGGTCTATCAAGCCTGCCTTTATTAATATTATTTACAGCTGTATCCCAAAAGGAAAATTGCCACCACAAAGTCAAATACGCGATTGAAACTGTCAATAACCAAAGTCCTGCTCAGCGTGGTTCCTTATCAAAGGGAGAATGAGGAAGAATGGAAAAGAAAGAGTGTGGCAGCGACTTTCTCACAGTAGATCTCAAGAATTGATCACGTTATATAAAAAAAAATGTCACAGCATTCTCAGTTTTTGATCAGCCCACAGAAGTGAAAATGAACTATACCCTCACAACAAGTCCCCTCTGTCTCACAGCCCGGGGGCCAGCCTGGACATAAACAAACTGCACTTTCAGAAAACAACATCGTTTCATTTGTTCCTGTTCGCCTGTTCAGTGTTTCGTAACGCGGGCTCAAATCGTGGGTGGTGTTGGTCTCCTTCCAGGAGAACATGTCAATAAGCTGGCTGCCACCGGCGATTGATTAATCAGGCAGAACCCCCGGAGACAAACTTGTTGATATGGCTGGATGTGTCCATACAGGCCAAGGGCTGTGGGATTCTGCAGGGGTCTCACAGAGTACTGGCGTGTCTACCTTCAGCAAAACCTGCTGCCCGGGCTCGTGCTGTAACTTCTCACTACCTGTTAGCTCACGCTACAACATGAAACATCCCACATCTCTTCAGCCAGTCAGCACCGCAAAACCTGTTAATATTTATGTATACCACTGTTTGTACGTGTTTCAAAAAATTGTATTCGTAGTGTGAATTCACTTTTGTTCTTGTGCCTTCATGTTTCTATTTGGCCCTGTGAAATACCACCCCCTGCTGGCATATTAACGTCACTTCCTACAGAAACCTAGTTTTCCCCATCCAAGAATGAACCAAACCTGGCCTGAAGATCCTGCCAGCCACACATTTCAGGTTATCCTTTCCCTGTAAATATCAGACTTTAAAGATATTTAAAAGTTTCTTCAGGGCAGAAAACAGCACAGAGAAGGCTTTTATTCAGATGTACATTTGTAGAGTAAAAGCTTTTATATTTGGAAGGGGAAGGCTGGGGGAGAAACTCCGTTTTTAGAACATAAAGGCATCAGAAATGAATGTGACCCACTTCTATTATCTTTGCTCACTTAGACTTCTCTCTTTTGCGAAGGTGTGTTGTGGGAATGTATGCGTGTAGTGCACTGATAAGCTTTGCTGGGCTGGAGAAAGGCTCAGCTGTCAGTATTTCAGGTGAATCGCAGAAACACTCTCCTACTGTCCACTGTGAACTGCTGCTCAGCACAGAGGGATCTGACTTCAGGTAGCTTTTGC